>NC_090222.1:34907500-35157500 GCF_024489055.1 Chanodichthys erythropterus
ACAGTGAAGGTTCTCTTTTGGAACCTTTATTTTTAAGAGTGATGAGTTTTCTCATATATATAATTTTCGTGATATGACAAAGTTTTGGCAAAAAATAGAGCTTTTAACCTTTGCTGTCTGGAACTAGTTGTAAAAGGCAGTATTTTAATTAAGCAGTCAAGTCAAACTTCATTCAACACAACCACAGCTGATCCAAAATGCATTAAAATAAGGAGGGATTACAGATTTCTAAAATAATTCTCCAATAAAATCCAGTCCACATTTACTACAGGATTTTACATGACAATCCCAATATATTCTTGTAACAAGTAATGTTGAATCATTTACAACAGTTGCACATTTTAAGTGCATATAAACAAGTCTTAAAATAATAAATTATGACATCAGTTAGTTAGTTCAATGTCTTTAACTTTTACGCTTCCTCACAGCTTTTAGGTGTAATGTAAAACCCAGTGCATGTCACTGTAATTTACACTGTGGCCTTTTGTGCATTAACAGCTTCCCAATATGCTCATTACAGACTAAACTAACAGAAGTGAAGACTCCTGCGAGGAGCCTTTGTCAAATGGTGTAAACTCCAACACCTCAACAACACTAATAAAAACAAGGTAACAATCATGCCAAGTAATCCCATCATTTTCCCCTCTCTCATTATATATCAATGTACATTTATTTTTATTAATTTATTTGCTTATTTAGCATTATATATTTCATGCCTGAAAGTGTTTTATGCACTGAAATTGTGCACAAAGCAAACATGGTTATGTATTGGATTTAATCTGAAATCTGTAATGATGTATAAAAATAATATTATTAACACACAATTTGTTAATAGTATTATTGAAATAATAAGTAACATAAATAATAGCTGTATTCTAACAATGCATTTGAGGGATGAACTGTTCTGATGAGAGTAAAAGTGTCAGAGACTTTTTTTTAAAAAATGTGCATAGTTTTTAAGTTTAAAAACACAGTTTCTGTGTGTAACATATCTAAATGACTCGTTTAATCCAGAAAATATTGTTAGATTAAAGATTAAAATGGAAGAATTCACAAGGGAACTACATTTTTTGCCACTTTCAGTGCTTTTTTTTTTTTTTTTTTTTTGTCCTGGCAAATAATGATAATAAAAAATAATCAGTGTTAATGTCTTTTTGTCAAGAACTCTTGAGATTCTCTCTGCTTGTTAAACAATGTACATTAATTGTGCAAGAGCAGCGCCTTTGTCCAATTGGACAAAGAGTTCTTTTCTAGCACCTCCACTGACCAGTTGAGAAGCTTAGCGTATGCAAGCCCCGCCCCATAAGAAGGCGTCATATACTAATATGGTCACCATGTCCATATATGCAGTGCCGTGGGTGGAGCTCCAGTAACCACGGCTGTTTAGTGTCACTTTCACCGAATTCTTAACTACGGTTCTCAGAGATGAATCGGACAGCTGGCGGGTGAAACGCACTGAATCTCCTCTTGTAAACAACCTACAAGTTTTGACGGATTATTTAGGAACTTTCTTGGTACAAAGAATTGTGTCATACGGAAAGATCTTTTAGCGTTTATTCATTTTTATTTTATTTACACGTTTTTTGCATCAATAACATTTCGCGTGCGGTCTTGAAGATTACGATTAGGTATCGTGTCAGTATTATTACTGGAAAACGCTCGTTTCTTTTATAGTTTCTGTTAATAATAATAATAATAATACATAATACATATAGTGTATCTCTCATTAAACTTCACACGTGGGATTTCGAGAAGATCGTGAGTTTCAAGCACGGATGGTCCTCTCGTGACGCGACACTCGGACATTCTCGCGCAAGACTGACAGTATTCGGAGCGACTGAAACTTGAACATGTTTTGGGGATTTCTCGCGCAATAATTATGCCACCTTCTCGTTTACTTTGTAAATATTCCAAGACCTGTTCTGAGTAGAGAAGTAAATTTCACTCTATCAAAGTTTTTGTCGCAGAAAGAGGTGGTTGGAAGCGCCTCGCGCCTCGTCCAGATCTCCTCAAGCCTCATTCAGGATCGCTTGAACTCTCCTCCCTGCTTGAAAGGAGTCACATTGTATCGGTCGTTACCACAGACAGTGTTGCGGGATAGCATGGCAATGGTAGTAAATCAGTGGCAAGAGAACATTTCGGCTGATCCGGGGTCCCAGCTGCAAATGTGCAGTCAGGAGCCCGGCGGGACACCGGGAACTCCCTCAGGTTCAACCCCGGGCAACGACGCGCTCTCCGGGGACAAAATTCCCAATGTGGACTGCATGGTTTGCGGGGACAAGTCCAGCGGCAAACACTACGGCCAGTTTACATGCGAGGGGTGCAAGAGCTTCTTCAAACGCTCGGTGAGACGGAACCTGAGTTACACCTGCCGGGGGAACCGCGACTGTCCCATTGACCAGCACCATCGGAACCAGTGCCAGTATTGCCGGCTGAAGAAGTGTTTGAAAGTCGGAATGAGGAGAGAGGGTAAGATCTGACAGTGTTTACCTGCTCCATGCAATTGACAAATACATATTTAAAAGCTGTATTACTAGGACAAACCTGATCAGAAATGTAAAATGATTCAAATGCTATAGTTGAAACTGGGAAACATTACAAAATTTGTATCAAACCAATCCATGGTGCGTAGTGGTTCTTAAATGTTCCTAGCTCCTCTAATCAAGATAATTTTGGTTGTATATAAAGTTCTTGAGTTGCTACATGATTCTTTGGAGATTTACCATGTTCTTGATTACAGAAAGATGATATTAGTTGACATTGCATCTTATTCAGATCAGTTTTGTTCTCTGGTTCATTAAAGCACCAGATGGTTTTCCAAAGAACTAAAAAAATAACCATCGTGTTAGACATTTAGACATCTAATTTGAAATATTAATATGTAATTATAAAAAGATGTTTGTATTGTTACTATTGTAAAATTATATAGATTATAAATCAATTAGATCTCTTTCAAATGGAATAGTTCAGTAATTTTTCTTTCTTAAACATAGTCTTAAACATATCTTGATGTCTGAGCTGACAGATATCAGTTTTAACTATATTTTTGTGAAAACAAATTTTATAAGTGACCTTTTTTACACATACTGTAAAACATTTTTTACAGATTTCCCACTACACTTGAAAAAATATTTTTAAGTTAAAGTTCATTACACTTTTTCAACTTAAGAAATTTTATTTAAAGCTGAAAACTGATCAAAGCTCACTAACATGTTGCACAAATTACAAAAATAGGCGATATTGCTCTTAAACGTAAAACTAAAGGTTTCACCTTGATTAAGGACTAAGTTCCTCAAAGAACTTTTTATTCTACAGCAAAATATCTACTGGTGCTTTAAGGACCCAAAAACCATATTATAATCTGAATAACCATGTAACATCAAAAACATTTTTAATCTCAAAAGAACAAAATAGCAACTCAAGAAAAGGTTCTTCATAAGAATGATGAACATAAGAACCATGAGCATTTATTTAATGAAGAATTTACCAGTGATGGATAGATTTGTTTTCTTTCTTTCAGCACAAAAGCTCATTACAGCAACAATTTATTCTAATATATAGTTTCTTTTTTTGAAAATATAATTCAGACTAATCTTGAATATTTGCTCATTTAATTGCGCAAATAACATTCAACAGCAAAAGAAAAAAATAATTTTTACAAATCAAACATCAAATTTCCTTGTTTGCAGACTAAGATTAGACATTTGGAGTCTAAATAGTAATTTGTGGCATAATCAGTTTGCAAAGTCATCCTCAGAAATGGTCCATTTCAAATGTAGATTAAAATACTAGTGTTATTTTTATAATTGCTGTAATTCGTAACTCTGCAGATGATTGTGAAAACTCAGCAAAGTTCCTAATTGGTTTAGGTTATGAAAATCACTGCAGGGAAAATTCATCTAGTCATTGCTTTAGACTGAAAGAACATTCAGTCTCCTGATCCTGTAGTCTGTTGACCTTTGATGTGAATATGAGCTATCTGTGTATTACAAGACAGCTTCAATGTTGAATATGGGTCCAGAAAGATTCTGTACCCTCTGTTATAATATTGCATTTCTGTCAAAGTCGACACTAACCATCTCAAACACCTCAACTCAGTCATTATTGTATTGGCTCTTTCATGGATTTTCCAATTAGTTTCCCTTAGTTGCCTGTTGAGTTTTTAATGCATAGAGGAGACCAGGGCTAGTTGTCTCAAAGGAAAGCTGTCATAAGAGTCAAAATTGTTTTCAACATTTATATAATGTATTAATTATTATTTGTTTAATTGTTTTGTCTCTCGTAAATATTTCACTGTGTAATGTTAATGAACAGCCTATGATAGCCGATTCCATTGTGACAACTTACCCCATATACTGTGATGAATCTATTTGAAACTAAAATGTAAAAGCATTGCAGTCATTTAGAATGACAGGTTAGAAGCTGTGAAAACATCAGCCGCCTTAACAGTTAAGACATGTTAAGACATTGGTTTGCTTTACCTGTCTGTCTGCATGCATTCACTTCAATCAATAATATGCACTTTTGTCCTCGCTCTTTATGCCCATCAGGTTGCACTGAAAAAAATGGTGTGGTAGTAGAAAAACTGAAATGGTATTTTCTTGTACTCCAATAATCTTTGTTTTATTTACAACTTCGAAAGATACTTTAGTGTGTGTTGCATTTGTACAGACAAAATAGATATAGACAGGAACACATGCAGCCTCGCTTCTTTTCATTCATAAATGATATCTCCTCTGAATTATGCAATTCAGTCACTCACCAAGAGAAGCACCATGTACTTAGCCATTACAGTTACTCTGCAGTCATAACACAATTTGAGCCAAACAAACAAAACACTCTTATACTTTGGTCCTTGTGCATGAGGTTTATGATTAACATTCACATATCTATATGACATATAGTGAACAATATCTTGTAGCATTTCTTACAGATTACAGGTTCAAATTAGATCTTTGAGGCGCTCAACAGTCTTTGATAAATACATAGATGAAATGAATTAACTATATAAATATGATATATTCTTGGTTTGTGGTACAATTTCCACTTTAGTGTCGTGTCTGGGATTCTCAACATTGTATTTTACATAAAAACACCTTAGCAGTTCAGATTCTGTAACTCACAGAGCTAGCTTTTTTTTGTATTGGTTGGCTCCTGGTCATTCCAGGTTGATGTAATCCTGCCAATAATTTGTCTCTCACAAGTTCACTAGTTCATGTAATCTGTAATCTGAGTGTGATATAGATAAACAGATTTGGCATGCTGTCCATGATACCGAAGATCAAGCACAGGACTTGAGCTCTAACGCTACGTTCACACTGCAGGTGAATGTGGTCCAAATTCGACTGCTCATATGTGACTCAGATCTGTTTTTGTCATGACAGTGTGAACAGCATAAACCACATGGAATCTGATCTTTTCGATACTGATTTGAGCACCTTCCATATGTGGTCCTAAATCCAATACAGGTCTGATTTTTTCAATGCAACCTCAGTCAAATTGGAATACATGCGACTTTTACATCACTCTAGATTGACATTTGTCACAATTCTGCGCTCATAGGAGTCACTTCAAAGATTTTACATATCTGAAGTAATCAAGAGAGTTGCGAAAGGTATCAAGTATTACAGTGACAGTTCTATATACAAGCAAAGCATTATAAATGTTTAAAAACTCTGCTCTTTTTTCGCATCCTCGTCTTTATTTATATTGCCTGCACTAAATTCGCTGGCATCCATGGCAGATCACACAATAAATAAATGTGTAATTGCTTACTTTAAAGGGATAGTTCACCCAAAAATGAAAATTTTATGTTTATCTGCTTACCCCCAGCGCATCCGAGATGTAGGTGACTTTGTTCCTTCAGTAGAACACAAAAGATGATTTTGAACTCCAACCATTGCAGTCTGTCAGTCAAATAATGTGAGTGAATAGGAACTCGATCAATAAGAGTCGAAAAAACATGCACAGACAAATCCAAATTAAACCCTGCGGCTCGTGACGACACGTTGATGTCCTAAGACATGAATCGATTGGTTTGTGCGAGAAACCGAACAGTGTTTATATCATTTTTTACCTCTAAAACACCACTATGTCCAACTGCGTTCAGCACTCGCTTAGTGAGGTCTGATCGCGCTCTGACAACGGCAGTGATGTCTAGCACTCATTGAAGTATAAGCACGAGACATCATTGCCGTTGTCAGAGCGCGATCAGACCTCACTAAGCAAGTGCTGAACGCAGTTGGACATAGTGGTGTTTTAGAGGTAAAAAATGATATAAACACTGTTCGGTTTCTCGCACAAACCGATCATTTCGTGTCTTAGGACATCAACGTGTCGTCATGAGCCGCAGGGTTTAATTTGGATTTGTCTGTGCATGTTTTTTCGACTCTTATTGATCGAGTTCCCATTCACTCCCAATATTTCACTGAGAGACGGCAATGGTTGGAGTTAAAAATCATCATTTGTGTTCTACTTAAGGAACAAAGTCACCTACATCTCGGATGCGCTGGGGGTAAGCAGATAAACATAACATTTTCATTTTTGGGTGAACTATCCCTTTAATATCCTCCGTGTTTATGACGGTGTGCTGTGTGGTGTCTTTTTATCGTTCTTTTGCACATGCGAGTCAGTCCAGGGCCATGATCTGTTCACACTGGAATCTGATATTGGCTACGTTTAAAGGCAGGAACACACCAAGCTGACGCCAAAAAACTAGTGGCGACGAAAGCAGACTACGGGGTTGGCCCACGTCTGTAGCGTCTGGGTCTAAAGTAGCACATCCGTTCTGTGTCTGCGTACGATGAAATGCCTTTTCGTACCAGCAGGTGGCAGTAGCTGAACAGCCAATCAGAATGATCAGATGGCCGGTCAGACCGACAAGCTCTGAAGTTGACTCAACATGTAAAATCCGATGTTGCGGAACACATTGAGAAAACAGTCGGACAACGAACAAAAACTGCCCGACAGCCGACCGTCGGCTAGATGTGTTCCTGCCTTAAAAACAACAATGTGAACAGCTATACAAAAAATTCTTGAGCACTAAGGCTCTCAGTGTGAACGTAGCCTAAGATACAATACCTCCCTGCAGTACTTAAAGTAAGATTATTAGAATTAAAGGGTTAGTTCACCCAAAAATGACAGTTCTGTCATTTATTACTCACCCTCATGTCGTTCCAAACATGTAAGACCTTCGTACATCTTCAGAACACAAATTAAGATATTTTTGATTAAATCTGAGAGCGCTTTTACTCCTCCATAGACAGCAATTTAATGACCATTTTCAAGGCCCGGTCAAATGGACCATTTTACCTTTCTAGGCCTTGAAAGTGGTCATTAAATTGCTGTCTGTGGAGGAGTAAAAGAGCTCTTGGATTTCATCAGAAACATCTTAATTTGTATTCTGAAGATGAATGAAGGTCTTACGGGTTTGGAACAACATGAGAGTGAGTAATTATTGATTGAATTTTTATTTTTGGGTGAACTAACCCTTTAATGCATAGATAAATTAACAGATTATATAAGTGAATAAAGATGGAGTTGGGAAGCATGAATGAAGAGTTGTAAGTGAGGTAAATATGAAGATATGATTGACAGGATAAGATGAACAAGCTAGTCTCAACATATGTTTAGAACTTTTTAATCATCATTTTTCAAAAAGTACATGGTTAAGGTATCAGACAGATAATGCCTTCGATAGTATAGATCAGTGATGGCCTTGAAACTCTTGAACTTTTGTTATGGATGAGGTCATATGCATTTCGTTCTAAGGTTCTTTGTTTTCCGCTGCACTCAGAAATCCCACTCTCTCCTCCTACGAGTTCATCACATGCGTTTGGTAATGAATGGGGCAGAATCACGCTGCTGTTTCCACTGAGACCCTCACATACGCATGTAGTTTTAGTGATTTCAGACAACAGATTGTGACCTTCTCTGTAAAAAATAGATGGCAGCCTGATTCCACATGAGAACCTTCTGGGGATGTTCTGTAGAAACTTCAAAGAACCCAGAAGAGCATCAATTATGATGTGAAATATCTGTCATTATGTACTCACCTTCAGGTTGTTCCAAACCCATATGCTGCCATGTTTTCTGAGCTCCACAAATGAAAATTTCTGAAAAACCTTCCTGCAGGTTTTTCCTCCATAAGAAAATTGGTTTGGAGCATTAATGTTTTACCTAGCACCAACACATAGATCTGAAGAAACTGCAACTCAAGACCTGAAGGATTCATCTAGCGCTTTCATGTCTTAAACTCAGAGATGACCTTCCTCCTAGCACTCCTCTTCTTCGATCGCTCTACCTGTTTTTACACCTTACGGCTGCTCTTGACATGACTGACATTCCAGCCTGACAAAGGGCGCCTCTGATTGAAAGAAAGCAGCTTGATTGCCTTGTCAGTTCCACAGACTTCTGCAAGTACGTGCATCTGCTGGAATGTTCCTTGTGCAAGGCCGTGACCTTTGTCAAAGCTAGAAAACGACCACGGACTTAAGAAAGTCTGACGTTCACATGCAGAAGGCCTAGCATACTAAATCTCATAGACTTACATTGAATGAGGAACTTGAGCTACATCTACACTCTAAAAAGTGCTGGGTTAAAAACAACCCAAGTTCTACAAACTCAGCCTACCCAAAATTACATTTATTAATATGTTTAATAAATGAACATATAGTAAATGAGCCATACAGTAATTTTTAAACAATAGTTGGGTTAAATAAAACTGCCTAGCACGTTGGGCAAACATTTAACCCAACCGCTGGGTTTGTCCATTTTCAATCCAACCTGGGTTGTTTTTAACCCAGCATTTTTTAGTGTAGAGACCAGAATACAGACAGAGACTTGGGCTCTTTTGACTTGGACCAATACAAAGCAAGGTTATTATAATTAAAACTAAAACCATAAAAAATGTAGTGTGTAATGTAGCTGTTTGTGAAAAATGTCTGCAAAGTTCTAAATATCAAAGTGCATAACAAATAAAGTTATTGTGTCCTAAAAGAAAGAATCGATTCTTAACTCCTGAAACGAGTCGTCAGCAATTCCAGTTTCACTTCATGTTACGTAGTTTTGTAACAAATTTGCATAATGTTAGCCTATGGTCTTCATCGGCTGCCCATAAACAATGTTTACTTTGACCCGCCCTCAAACACTGTAGTTGTAGCTGAGACTAGACTTGATGTGTTAGCAAGAAGATGCTGTTTTCTGCGCTGCGATTCCACTTTGCACTTTAAAAGGACTCTGGAATTGATACTGTAATGACGCCATTGTTACTGTTCGTATCACTGTGTATCAAGCGCAGAAGCATACAGTGCTGAAATCCATATATGGTAATGGGCATTTAGTTTCCGACACACTCTGTAAGCAGTTAACCAATCACAACAAACTGGGCCATCTGGCCAATCAGAGCAGAGTAGGCTCTCAGAAAGGAGGGGTTTAGAGAGACTGAATCCTTTATTGAACAGTTTCAGACACTGTGAGAAAAGAGGTGATGTGCAATGTATATTATGAACGTTTAAAGTAACATAATAAGGGCACTTAAAAAAAATCTAATAAAACTGACAAAAACACAACACGATTACAAAAACAGACTAAAATTAAAAATAAAATAACCTAAATTACCTAGTAACCACCCAGAAATTTCATGCAGAATAGCCTGGGATGTGAAAATGTCACATTTGTAACAGGATTGGATGTTGGCAGCAAGCATGCAGATGCGGTTAACAGCGCATGTCCGCCATGTGCTGCTGTTGCCGAGCTTCTCGGGAAACGTGCTGAAACTGTGACTTCATCCCATGACCTGTAAGTCACTCACTTCCCATGTGCAGGGTGAAATATAAGTCAATGGAAAGTAAACATTAATAATAGACAGGATCATAGCAAAGTCCAAATGTGACGGCTCTCTGTGGGGTTTGGGTAAATATCACCCTGCCACCTGGTCGATTGGCTAATCCTGCTGTTCAACTCATTTGAACAGGTGACCTCCGGCAGAGGAGACTGTGATTTTCTGTGTAACATAATGCCTTGTGATTCTTCAAATGCAGCAGTGACAAAAAGTCTAAGATGCCTAGATTTTTTCTTTTTTTTCCCCTTTGAAGAGATTTAAACAGTTTTAGGATTTTAAAAAAGTGTAAAACAAGGAAATGTTATGAAGTTTAAGATTTTTCACTATAGCCAACTCAAAAAACGGGTGCATAAAAATGTTTTAACTCTATTGTTATGCTGATAATCAGTGTTGTTATTGTTAACTAAAACTATAAAAAAAAAAAAACTGTTCATTGATTAAAATAATGCTGAAATGAAATTATTTAAAAATATTAGATGAAAAACTTTTAAAAGTAAACAATGATACTTTCACTTAACCTTCACATAACTTTAAAAAAACTAAAAGTTACATAGTAAAATGCCACTGGAAACAGTAGTATGCTGTAAAAACAATGCGTTATGGATAATATTATTTGTCATTTCCGAGAAAATAACCTACAGGCTACTTACTCGAAAATGACAAATATTACCCATAACTACTCAGAAAGTACTAAAATTAAACTAAAAAATTTGAAATTAAACTAAAAAAATGAAATAAACAATAAATTGAAGCTAGAAGTATTTTAAAAATCAAGAACTAATAAACAAAAAACTTTGTTACACTTGATTTTAAGGTGACATATTTACATTGTACTTCCTCAAATAAGTACTGAGTAATATTAATTAACTACATGTACTTCCTATAGAGTTACGGTTAGGGTTTGTTACTTGTAATTATGCATAATTTACTGTTATTACTAGAGTAAGTACATGGACTAACATGTAACTACGTCACCTTAAAATAAAGTGTTACCAAAAACCTAATGAAGCATAGAAATACAAAAATAAAAGCTAATTCAAAATATTAATGAACAGTATAATAAAATATAAATAATACTAAAATTACACTGTTGATAAAATAATTACTGAAATGTAAGTTTAAGAATGCTGTAAAAATTGTACAGATTCAGATTTACTGTTCGTTTTTATATTCTATCACAGCATGTGTCTCTGTTTTACTTGTTCAAGTGTGACTTGCTCCTAATTTAAAATAATTCATGCAATAAATTTGCACACCTGAATTATGTTAAATGTTTGTGCAGAAATGTGGTCAAACACCTCAATGTCACACATTTTTGCTCAGCAAATATTGCGCACCTGCCCCCGCCCTCCTCGCCTTGTGGCATGCCGGAGCTCCATCACAACCAGTTTCAGGAGAGAATGACAAACAGTGAGAGAAAGCAAACGAAGAACTGGAAAGTCCAGCTTCTGTAACTTTTGACCTCTGAGTGTGAGTGGTGTTAATCCCATGACACACGTGAAGAACGTTCACGATTTAGATTTTTTTAGAGCCATAAGAATGCGGTTTAACCATGGCTCTCACTAAATCTACGCTGCTAGAGTGCCTGACATAGTTTTTTTTTGTAGTTTTCCTGTTTTATGCAGACAGAGAATAAATGCGAGAAAAGGGTCCATTTTAAATTCCCAAACCTCCAAAATTGTCCTCCATTTTTTTTTTTTTCTGAACTAACAGGTAGTCCTGTCCCCAAACCCAATGTTCTTATGTCAAATTCAGTCTGGCCGCTCAAACAAACTGATTGCAATTCATTTTGGTGCCACTAGTGGTGCAGTAATGACCTACCTCACCTTTAGCGTAACATGCCAGTGTTTGGCTTTTATCTGAACTGGAATTTTAATTATGCTTGAGATACTATATATTTAGTAAGATATTATTTTTTGAAAGACATTAACATGTTTATTATTCAGCAAGGATGCGTTAAATTGATAAAAAAATACTAAAAACAACTACTTTGTTATGAAAAATTTATAACTTTACTTAAAGCCCGTATAATGCATTATAAAATTATTTTTAATGCAATAATTATGCCTTGTAATGCAGCTTATAATGCATTGTATGACTTCATGAATAATAAATGTATATAGGTGTATAATACATTATAATACTTATCTATTCATTGAAGACACATTTAGAGAGTATAATGCATTGAAACATGACAAAACAAACAATTTCAGAATTTGTAAATATTATAATGCATTTTAACTTTGGTTACAATTATTTATTATAAGATATAATGCATTATAACGTACATTATTAATACCTTTATAATGCATTAGACATAAAATTCTTCATCAAAAAATCATGGTATCATGGTTTCCACAAAAATATTGAATAACACCGAAAGAATAAAACAATGTTTCTTTAGTAGCAAATCAGCATATTAGAATGATTTCTGAAGGAATATATTATATTTAAAATATATAAAAAATAATATATATATATTTTTACTGTAATAATGTTTAACAGTATTACTGTTTTTTACTGTATTGTTGATCAAATAAATGCAGAATTGGTGAGCATAACAGACTTATTTCAAAAACATTAAAACAATCTAACCGACCCCAAACTTTTCATAGTATAGGTGTAGAATTTCCTTAAGAGAGCTGTACTATTGTTTGTCCACAAATGACACATAAAACATCCTTTTTACTCTGTAGCTGTGTAAGACAAGAAGTAGGACATTCTTTCTGTCATTCAGTTGTAAATTATACACATTATTGAAGCATTCATTAGGTAGCTGTAGTTTCCATAACAAAAGTATCTGAATCCCCACTTTCTTTTCCTTCCTTCCTAAAGGAATCTGATTGTATTTCATATCATAATGAGAGCATTGTTTGTACCTGTTCCTTCCTTTCAATGTCTATTATGATACATATATGTTATACTATATAAAAATAACTAATTACAACTTATGTTTCTTACAACTTTAAATAACAACTTTAATTTTACAATTATTTTTGCTTATATGCTATGACCCCTTTAAAGGCATTTCAAAATATATCAGAACATATACTTTACTCAAATGATTATAATAAAACTATAATAATACATCCAGGTCCAGATCTGTCATTTATGAGAAACAACTAAGATAAGTTGATACTTACATGAAACTCTATTATGTCTAAGAAACCTCTGAGCAATACCATTTCCCTCTGGGTTTTTGTCACTCTTTCTCTCTTTTTCATTCGGTGTTCATTTCATGCTCCCTCTGGTTTATAGTAAATGGAGTTATTGGGCAGACAGCAGGATAGTTAAACAGGTGTTTCCCAAATGGGCACTGAGCTGCGTCGTTGCAGGAATGGCCTCTGTTTTGCCCTTCGCCTCTGGCTGAACCATTTGTTTGAGGAAGTGTGAAAAACCTCATTTCAACCATAGTGTTCACTCACTCATTACTCATTGATGGATAGCAAAGGGGTCAGCATCTCTCTGATGGGTTTCACAGATGCTATGACTGCAGTCACTTAGACATTAGAAAGCAGAAAGAGATTTGGCTTGATCCATTCTGGTGAATGGATCTGGTCGTGTTTGCAAGTAAACACATTAATATCCGCTTCTAATGGCTCTTTGCTTTTTATTTTCTCTTCCTCAGCTGTCCAAAGGGGTCGTATGTCCAACTCGCAGTCCAGTCCAGGGCAGTACCTGAGCAATGGGAGTGACCCGTACAACGGGCAGCCTTACCTTTCGGGCTTCATCTCTCTGCTTCTACGGGCCGAGCCGTACCCCACCTCACGCTATGGAGCCCAGTGTATGCAATCCAACAACCTAATGGGCATCGAGAACATCTGTGAATTGGCTGCCCGTTTGCTCTTCAGTGCCGTGGAGTGGGCGAAGAACATCCCTTTCTTTCCTGACCTACAGCTCATGGACCAGGTAAAGCAAATATCTTAGCATATTCAAGCTTGGTTCATATATATATATTATATATTAGAGCTGTCAATCGATTAAACAAATTAACTAATTATTCACACATTCTTATGGAATTAATCGAGATTAACATTAGAGTTTTTAATATATTTTTATAAGGTAATAATTTCACATTTAATCTCCAAATTAATGTAGAAACAACAAAGACAGTATATATTAAATATTTGATCTAACAGGTAGGAAATATACAGAAATTGAATAAAATTATCAAACACTTAACAGTCTTCACAGCACAAGTTATAAATTAAATATAGATTAATCTTTATTAAAGCTACAAAAGCTATGCAGTCAAGGGCAGTGAGTGATTTTCTCTTTGTGTTTTGTTCTTTGATTAACATTAATGACAGATAGCAGCAGGGTTATTAGGCTGCTGTCACTTTAAGACCGGGGTCTCCAAACTCGGTCCTGGAGGGCCACTGTCCTGCAGAGTTTAGTTCCAACTTGCCTCAACACACCTGCCTGGAAGTTTCTAGTATGCCTAATTAGACCTTGATAAGCTGGTTCAGGTGTGTTTGATTGGGGTTGGAGCTAAACTCTGCAGGACAGTGGCCCTCCAGGAACGAGTTTGGAGACCCCTGCTTTAAGATCTGATGAACATGATGCAGATCTGACAAACATTTGAAGTCCTTACAAGTCTTTATGGTAATTAAAAGTTTTATTTAATTAATTTAAGACTGTGCTTATGAGGATACTGGACAAAGCGGCCATTCTGGCATATATTTTTGTCCGTTCAAGCGTGAAAGAGAACTCAATGTGGTGCTGTCTGAACTGAAGCTGAAACTGGCTTTCTGTGCGCATGAGTCGTGTGTGTCTGTCACACAGACAGGAGATTCACAGACAGCACACCAGTACAGATTTAAGTTCTTTTAAACTGAAAAAATGTATTGCATGCGTTAACAAGACTTAATTTTGACAGCCCTTAAAAAACTAAATAATCAAATATTATTTTTCCACATATGTAATATTTAATAATTTTCATTTTAAATTGGACTCATTAATAATTGGATTATATTTTATAATTTCTATATTTATGTATTTTTTTCTGCATGGTATTATATCATATTTTATTTTTAATGACTTTACACAAGAAATGCATACATTTTGTATTCATGTATTTTATACTTTAATGTTTCTTTTTAGAATTTTTCTTAATTAAAAAAAGACCACCTGTTGCAGTCTCTCACACGTGTGCCACATTTTTGTTTGTAGGTTGCGCTCTTACGCATGTCGTGGAGTGAGCTGTTTGTTCTGAATGCTGCTCAGTGCTCCATGCCGCTGCATGTTGCACCCCTGCTGGCCGCTGCTGGTCTACACGCCTCTCCCATGTCAGCCGAGCGGGTGGTGGCCTTCATGGACCACATACGTGTCTTCCAAGAGCAGGTGGAGAAACTAAAAGCCCTTCAGGTGGACACAGCTGAGTACTCCTGCCTAAAGTCCATCGTACTCTTCACCTCTGGTAAGAATAACTAACCTTAAGACTACTTGGTTTGATTAGTATTTAAAATGTTTCAATTATGAGTCCGTTTAGGAGCACAGAGTTAATGTTAATAATACCATTTAAAAAACATCTGGACTGTTTTGTTAATCTATTTATGTCTAGTTGCCACTATTTGGAGTTTTTTTTGTGAGGCTTTCAGTTGTGTTTGTTGGCAAATAAATTAAATAAATGCGTTACACAAAACATTAAAAACAAAAAAGTGCCAAACGCTTTGGCACAGAGCTTAAGATTCTGAGATGTCTTGCCCACTGGTTTAGATTATTTCTGATTCCTGCTCTACCTGTCAGAAACCCTCTTCCAGCCCAGACCTACACTTTTCCAAATGGATGACTGAACCCACCGCTCTTGATTCATTTTTTTATCACTCAATCCTTCACGCTTCCATCTATTATTGAAACCAGGCAAGCAGCCCCCCGCCCCACCTCAACTTCCACCAACATGGCTAAATTATGCATGCTGAGTTGCGGAAAAAGGGATTCGCTTCAGTCTGGCTGTGACCTACATAACCTCTGTAGCCCACGGCATCAATGTGATCCATCCTGCAATTCCAGCCAAAGCCCCCTCCACCCCCTGCCGAGACCCGCCGGCATGAGCTAACAGGGACAGACAAACTCTTGTGGCCCATAACCTCAGCCCAAACCTCCTATCACCTCACATCACCCAACAGGCCTCTAATGTCAGCCAGTTGCCCCGATTGCCTGACGCGGTGCGGTGGCAGCTCCCAGCGTGTGTTCACACTGTGAAACACAAAGAGAGAGGGGGATGCCTTTGCCGTGCAACGGCAGTGTAAGGGGGACTGGCACAGAAGCACGCAAGACTTGTCAGCACTGACATTACGCCAGGGACTGACACATCAGTGCCCCCCTTTACAAAACGTTGCTTACAGTAACTATAGATGTCTTTATCTGGACTCATGGGACATAGACAGAAGTGGTGGTTGTGTCCTGCTCAGCAGGTATCCTCGCCCTCATAGAAATATGAAGCAATTAAGCTTTTGTTATCAGAACTGAAGCTCAGCAGGATTAAGAGTAAGCGTACCCCAATGATGAGTAGCATAACAGAGAGAATGGCGAAGAAGGTCATTGGTTAAAATTAGGGCTGACTATGCCACTGACTAAAAAAAAAAGGTCCAGTCATCCATTAGTAGACTTATCGCATATTTATTTAAATTCAATTACTTAAATATATACTAAACCATAATGATAGTTTAATCTATATATATATATATTGTTTAATATATATATAGGCATAATATAGCCTATTCTGCACTCAAGCACACGCATAAAGCTTAACAAAAAGCAATGGCAAAAGTAATGATTATGAATGTGTCGGGGAAAAAATAGCAAGAAGACATTTTAATTATTTATTAATAAACGAGTGTTTTTTGAGTATCGGCTGCAAAGATGTTGACGATGCTCCCTCGCAATCTCCGCAGTGTAGTAAACGTGCCTATAGAGAGAAATGCACCTTTTATATGGATTACATGAGCAGAGAGTATTTGTTTTCGATTGATTTTGTTTAAAAGTAGACATTTCAAGCTTTCTATAGATATACAAACCCGATTCCAAAACAGTTGGGACACTGTACAAATTGTGAATAAAAACAGAATGCAAAGATGTGGAAGTTTCAAATTTCTATATTTTATTCAGAATGCAACATAGATGATATATCAAATGTTAAAATACTAAAATGTACCATTTTAAGGGAAAAATAAGTTGATTTTAAATTTCATGGCATCAACACATCTCAAAAAAGTTGGGAAAAGGTCATGTTTACCACTGTGTGGCATCCCCTCTTCTTTGTATAACAGTCTGCAAACGTCTAGGGACTGAGGAGACAAGTTGCTCAAGTTTAGGGATAGGAATGTTCTCCCATTCTTGTCTAATACAGGCTTCTAATTGCTCAACTGTATTAGGTCTTCTTTGTCGCATCTTCCTCTCTATGATGTGCCAAATGTTTTCTATGGGTGAAAGATCTGGACTGCAGGCTGGCCATTTCAGTACCCGGATCCTTCTTCTACGCAGCCATGATGTTGTAATTGATGCAGTATGTGGTCTGGCATTGTCATGTTGGAAAATGCAAGGTCTTCCCTGAAACAGATGACGTCTAGATGGGAGCATATGTTGTTCTAGAACTTGGATATACCTTTCAGCATTGATGGTGCCTTTCCAGATGTGTAAGCTGCCCATGCCACACGCACTCATGCAACCCCATACCATCAGAGATGCAGGCTTCTGAATTGAACGCTAAAACAACTTGGGTTGTCCTTGTCCTCTTCAGTCCGGATGACATGGCATCCCAGTTTTTCCAAAAAGAACTTCAAATTTTGATTTATCTGACCACAGAACAGTTTTCCACTTTGCCACAGTCCATTTTAAATGAGCCTTGGTCCAGAGAAAACGCCTGCGCTTCTGGATCATGTTTAGATATGGCTTCTTTTTTGACTTATAGAGTTTTAGCCGGCAACGGCGAATGGCACGGTGGATTGTGTTCACCGACAATGTTTTCTGGAAGTATTCCTGAGCCCATGTTGTGATTTCCATTACAGTAGCATTCTTGTATGTGGTGCAGTGCCGTCTAAGGGCCCGAAGATCACGGGCATCCAGTTATGTTTTTCTGGCCTTGACCCTTACGCACAGAGATTGTTCCAGATTCTCTGAATCTTTGGATGATATTATTCACTGTAGATGATGATAACTTCAAACTCTTTGCATTTTTTTCTCTGAGAAACTCCTTTCTGATATTTCTCCACTATTTTTCGCTGCAGCATTGGGGGAATTGGTGATCCTGTCCCAACTTTTTTGGAATGTGTAGCTCTCATGAAATCCAAATTGAGCCAATATTTGGCATGACATTTCAAAATGTCTCACTTTCAACATTTTTGATATGTTATTTATATTCTATTGTGAATAAAATATAAGTTTATGAGATTTGTAAATTATTGCATTCTATTTTTTTCACAATTTGTACAGTGTCCCAACTTTTTTGGAATCGGGTTTGTATTTCTCATGCATGTGAGGCAAGTAGCCTATACGCTGAGGTTCGGTTCATTTTTGTGACGTCTCCAGTTCAGGGAGACTGAAATGGCAGAATGTGCATCCTGTTTGTTTGTTTTCTTTGTTTTACAAAAGGCACAACATTTTCTTGTTATTGTGAGTTTATACAAATAAAAGTAGACCTTTTACTGTTTCGAATGATTTATTACTCTTTTCTCGTACGACCAAAAATGACAGAGTATTTTAAGTTGTTTCTGCTGTTATCAGAAAAAAATGCAAGTAGTCACGCCGGCGCCTCCATGTCTTGCAGTAAGCGCTATACTTGAGCTTCCACACTCCGCACAAACGCTTGGATATGCGCCTAATAATAGAGCACATTTATCTGGATTAATGTAAGAGCGAGCAGCCATGTAAAGCTACTACTAACATGTTTCAAATGATAAGCAATATTTGAGGTCAATGAATGATAGGCAAATATTTGGATTTCCTGCCCGACATACTGTAATTACCACAAGGACCTGCTTTTAACAATTTGTACCTCACGGACTACGTGACTTTGCCACAAGGATTTTTTCTTTTTCTGTGACTAACCAACTAATAAAATTTTGGTCCTTTTCTAGTTGAGTAATGATTAATCAACTATTAGAGGGCAGCCCTGGTTAAAATCCTGCAATTTTACACACTTGAGTATTTCAGATGGATGGATGGATGGATAGATGGATGGTCTGTGTAGAATTTTTTGAATTGCAATTCTGAAAATTCCTCTTCCTGTAATTTCAATTCAAATTCCAGCTAAACTTCCTGTGGGGTGTACCCAATTCATTTCAGTGAAACAACTGCAAAAGAAACACATTTGAAGTACAGTATTCCTTAATTTTTCCATCTGCTTTTACTTTCTACTTTAGATGCCATGGGTCTGTCTGATGTGGCCCATGTGGAGAGCATCCAGGAGAAGTCCCAGTGTGCTCTTGAAGAGTATGTGCGAAACCAATACCCCAATCAACCCAACCGCTTCGGCCGCCTGTTGTTACGGCTACCCTCCCTGCGCATCGTTTCATCTCCTGTTATCGAACAGCTGTTCTTTGTACGACTAGTGGGTAAAACGCCCATCGAGACCCTGCTGCGGGACATGCTGCTTTCCGGCTCCAGCTACAACTGGCCTTATATGCCCGTCCAGAGAGACCGGCCCATCTCACTCCATTACAACGAGAACGGGCCCTGATCCCACCCCCTTAATCAATATCACAACCCCACCACCATTGGGTCATGGCCGATACAGAGAATCTGTCAGCAAGCCACGCCCCTTTCTGCCACATCATCACCGCTCACTTATCTGAAGCACCAGCCGTTTGTTCCGTCAATTGGAATGGACCAGAGTTCATACAGACTCCGAACTGTTTCCCACAGAGGTTTTTCTATGAACAAGGACTGTTTGGCCCAAAGTGCAATGTCCATTCCTGATTTTGACTCAACCAGAAGCCATTAAAGCTGATGCCAAAACTTTACCAGAAAAGCTATTAACTGTAGACGGACCTCGAAAACTGCACCACTTGTATTAACGGGAGAGTCAAGATTCTGTCCGTAAGTGTGTGGTGAAGTAAAAACTGAAACTAAGATCCCAGCAGCTGAATTTGGGGTGGGCGAGGTTTGTATTACATCCCCAATAAAACCGAGAGAAAGGTGTGACACTTGCAGGACTCGTTGGAGAGAAAGCCATTGCCAAAGTAGGACAGGCATCTGAACTCTCGGGAGCATTTTGTGGAACCTATGACTGAGGTGAAATTTTGTCTAGTTGTTTTTTGCATTTAGGTCTCTGATGAAGTGGGAGGACTAGAAAGAGGCACTTGAAACCAGCCAGATAACCCTCAATTTCTGTGCTTTTCTCAGCTACATCCAAATATTCAGCACATCCAGACAGAATGTTGCCGTATCAAGCACATGCGTCTTGTTAAATACAGGTGTTTATCTCCTGTAGCATCAAGAAAAACACTAGGGTAAAATAGGGTATTCTGAAACATTGTGGAATGTCAGGAAAGCACTGATGTGTTCAAGCCAACCATATGCTATGCTAACTTTATCACAAGACAACCCATCTAGAATACGGTAAAGTCTGATTTGATCATGTAAAGTATTGAGGTGACAGGCAACCGCACAAAATGACACAGATTACCCTAATTCACTCGATAAACTCAAGACCTCAATTATGCCAATAGTCTGCCTTTGATGACCAGGTATTTTGTGTAGCATACTGTAGGTTTCATCAAGTTTTTTGTTACTCTCTCGCTCGTCTGAATATGTTTAAACCCCGCTGTCACATTTTTAACATGGCACTACAGCTTTTAAGGCAGCATTTGGATATAAAAGCCATTGGGACCTTTGAAAGCAGGACCTGTTGTATTAGTTCACAGAATATTTCTATCAAAGTATGTTTTTCTGTATTTTAGGTTTGGAGAAATGAATTAATGAAATAAAATCTGTCATTCACAGAATTGCTGATGTTGTTTTTGGCATTTTGTTCCTGCTAGACCTTTTTTCTTCTTTTATTCTGGTTTGGGCCATAACTTTTTAAGGGACCATTTTACCAGGATGTTTGTCTGTATTTGAATTTCACCAACTTCATCAGCTCAAATTGTTCAACTTAAATCTCATCAAACCACAAAATGTTTCAGGTTTTGTCCCATGACTTCTAGCCATCTTAATGCATTACTTAAAGTTGGTCATTCTTATAAGTGGATTTTTCAAAAATGCTAAAATATGTACTTCATTTTTTGAAGTGTATGATTCTGTGTATGATTCTATTTCCCCATTTGAGTCAGATCTTAAATCCATAATGTTCTTCACCTTTTTTTGTGTTTTTGCCAAAATGTTCTTCAGCTGTTTTCTCTAAAAGCTTGTTTGGTCTCAATGACAGTAAGACTTAAAGGATTACTTCAAAATGAAAATTACAAGATTTACTCACCCTTAAGCCATGAAGTATATGATTTTCTTCTTTCTGATGAACACAATCGGAGTTATATTAATAAATATCCTGACGTGTACAGGCTTTATAACGGCAGTGAATGGGGGGCAATGAGTTTAAAGCTCAAGAAAGTGCATCCATCCATCATAAATGTACTCCACACCAGGGCCGTATGCAGGGTTTTATATTTACCGAGGTCACAAAATTTGCTAGGGGGGTTCGTGGGCATGCTCCCCCGAGAAAATTTTGATTTCCTTGATGTACATATATGCATTTTAAGACGTTTTAAGGCCAACAAAGTGGATAACAATAGCTTTAAAACCATGTCAACAAATAAATACATGCATGCACATTTTGAGGCAGCTTAATCGCATGTTTGGTAATTCCATGACTTCATTTACCTCAGAATAATGATGGTGCATGCCCGTAGTTTCTTTAGCGCTTTAGTTAAACTATAATGCAGTAATATGCAGCGCGCGAGCAATTCTTGAGTTCACGCTTCGAGCACAGTAGGCTATAGCCTAACAGCTGATTGGAGTTTTACTGACATAGCCTGACAACATCTCATCTGACCACAGTTCACTGTTGTTCAAATGAAGCTACATTTTCCGCGCTCGTTTGACTTGCGCCTGGCGCTGAGCCGAAGGTGGAATGCGTGTCTGAAATTGTCCCGTTTGTTGTGGTCGTAAAGAGACATTTCTTTATAAACGCAGCGTTTTACTTGGCGATGTTTTAAAAAATATTTTTATTTTTGGTATTTTTTTATGCTCTGTTGGTGGTTTGTGGAGTAGCAACACCTGGGGGGGATTAGAGACGGTAAAAGTGATTGGGTCCAATATCATTGGTCTTAAAAAGTGGGTGGGTCTTGTCCCACCCACATACAATGGTTCCGACGCCCATGGAAAATACAGACGACATATGGATTCGGACACGGACCGGGTTCTGTGTTTGGCATTGATCATCACTGCTGGATTTCAGCTTTGACTAATTTGAAATTTAGGGAAAAAATACCGAGGACATGACCTCGGTGTCCTCAATGGTAGATACGGCCATGCTCCACACGGCTCCGGGGGGTTAATAAAGGCCTTCTGAAGTGAAGTGATGTGTTTGTGTATAAGAAAAATGTCCATATTAAACAAGTTATGAAGTCAAATATCTGGCTTTCGCCAGACCGCCTTCCATATTCAACTTACAAAAAAAAAACTTTTTGTTCATCAGAAAGAGGAGAGTCATATACACCTAGGATGACCTGAGGGTGAGTAATTTTCATTTTAAAGTGAACTAATCATTTAAACATATTGGCTGTGTCTCATTTCACTGTGGTTTCCTATGATGTGAATCGTTGTATCTAAAATATGAATTCAGGCACAAAGGGAATCATTTATAAAACTTGCGTGAGCACAGATTTGATCTTAAAGTGTACGTACACTAAAATCCACACCAACGTTCATATTTATAAAAATGGTCTTCGATGTGAAAAATTGCTTAGCGCCACGCTAAGCAGTAGTACGTACTTTTCCTTGTGGCAGAGAGTCGGAGTACTGCAGGTATTTCGAAATCTAAGCAATTCTTGCTGCCTTGCAATTCTCAAGTAAAGGATTTGGACATTGACTGGTGCTGCTCTTTTATTTTTTAATGACATTAATTAGGTGAAGTTTACAAGGCGGAGATCTGAAATCACTCAGCTGCGCACATTTTCAGTTTTTGTGATTTCTAAATTTCACACCTGGAAGAGAGGCGTAGGCACATTTTTTGTCCGTACGTTCGAATGATCGTAGGACCAAATGTAGGACAGTTATTTCAAAACATTTTCAGAGCCTTGAACCACTAAACTAGGGACACTGGTGACTCAATTTCAAGTTTGTTTTTGTTTTTTAAATGGTGCATTATGGGAATTTCTAGGGCGTGATTGAAACTTAGCCATTGTGATCTTTCAAGATCATTGAATACATTAAGCAATTTAGTTTGGGTGCAATAAATATGAATTAAATCATTTAAAAAATATTGACATTATAAATAAATATTATTGATTTATTTATATTATTTAACTATACTTAAAAATACCTAATTTTACCTCCTCTTTTAACATTTGTTTTCATACAATTCTTCTTTAAGAAAATATTCAGTGATGCATACTGTTTAGAGCTCTGTTGGCAGGGTTATAAGTCATGCTTGTGACCTTGTGGTCTCCAAACCCCTTCCAGCAATAGAGAAGCTAGTATGAAAATTACTTCTACCTTCATTTCAGAGCTGTCAATCCAGTTCAGCAGTGACCTCTTCACCTCAACATCATGCAATATTACCTCACTGTGAATATAAAATATATTTGCAGCACCATGTGCCCCGTGGGTAAGTTAAATGTCTGAATGTAGATGCATGTTGGTTTTTATCATCTCATAAATATTTCAAGCAACAATACGGATTCTTATTGTATTTTACATCTTCGGATTAATAAAAATTCAGCTTCAGTTTTCTCATTGTTTAGACCCTGACCTGTTTTAATAGTCATGTGATGTCTCAGCTTGTGGTTAAAATGACAAATCTGGAGTCATGCCCCATAAATCATTCAGACGTGACAGTGATTTTTCCGAACTCTACTATAGCAAACAAATGGGGTGTTGTTGAGAAGTGCTTGAGTCACACGCGTTTAACCTCTAACTGATGTGACAATCTCAGTTTAACAAGAGGCCTGGATGAACTATAGCAATGTTAAGAATGAAGTCGCCCGTAGCTATAGCGCTTAAACTTGGGCAAGGACAAGGGCAAGCGGTCTGACTCTGGGAGGGTTGGCCAGCCAGATCAATAGTTGAGACGTCAAATTGAATTGAGGTCAGTCTTTGTGCATACGAGGTCTCTCATTTTTGGCTCTCTGTCAGGAAGCCAGCTGCTGAAGCGAAGCTCCTTCCCTGCGGCTGTTTTAGAGAGCACACAAAGCCATCCTGGAGAAATTTGGGACAATTGCTTATCAGGGGTGCTGAAATCAAAACCCCATTTACTTAGGGGTTTTCATTTGAAAATGAAATCAATTTCATTTTCCAAAGCACCCTTCCTGGAATCAAAATCTAGACCAATCACAGTCCCATAAAACTAATGACTGTGACTAAAAGAAATTCTTCCAGCACAGTCACTGGGACCAAAACTTCCACAGCATTTTAACAAAGTCATCTACCCTTTCTGTAGCTCTTATAAATCCTTAAAGAGGACCTGACGAGGATATGTGGCAATGGCATCAATATTGATGTGGGAGAAAGTCCCTCCAAAAACCCAGTTAAGCCACGGGGCATCAATATTAATGGTGCTGCACTGCCTCCCAACTGCCCCAGAGCAACTCTCAAATAGTGATTACCAAAGTGCAAGAGTTTCATTATTACACACCCAAAATAAAGGCATAATCTTCAATCTCCCTCCAAACTTTACATTTTAGATTCTCAAATGGGGATTCAAGAGTGTAATAAGTGAATTATTCAAAACTATCAATTTAAATAGAGCTGGGTAGTAACGGGTTACATGTAATCTGGATTATGTAATCAGATTCCAAAAATTAAGTACTTATAATTATATTATATTATGTTTTAAAATACTTGTATTCAGACTACAGCATGATTACTTATTATTTACACAATGGCAGTAAATCATTCATAATCTATTTATTCTCCCTAATTCTTCTTTTTCATGTTTTAATTTTTCCTTTCTAAAAAAAAATATATTGTTTTTATACATTCAGTAAGTCTTCTAGTTTTGTCAAATTTCCCATAGAGACCAGCCACTAGTCAGGTGGGCTGTAATTACAAGGAAAACTAAGAGGCCACAAAGTATTTCACTATTGGATTTACAAAAATCATTTAATTTTTAAGGAGTGTTTTCTCAACATTGCATTTCAAATCAACTCCTGACGAACACATTAATTCATAATTAATTCATAATTAATATAATTATTATTATCACTCAGTAAGTCATTTAAACACACACATACATTATATATATATATATATATATATATATATATATATATATATATATATATATATATATATATATATATATATATATATTACATTGTAATATATTCTTTCTCTTTTTATATCAATATGGTACAAGATTATCCAATTCACATCAATGTGATGAATTAGTTAGGTCAAAAGTAATCTAAACATATTCAGATGACCTAAAATGCATAATGTAATGGATTATGGTACCAACTACAATTTTTGTCATGTAATTTGGAATCAGTAACTGAGTGCAATTTGTAAGTAATTTACCCAGCACTGATTATAAATTTTGATTAGCCTGTGAGAACTGGGCAGTTCTTAAAGGAACAGGTCACCCAAAAATTTAAATATGGTGTTTTTTAGGGTAAATATCAGTGATTTGACATTCTAAAGAATGGCTTTAGAAGACTAAATTTACATTTCTCAACTTCTCATTTTGTGTTCCACAGAAGAAAGAAAGTCATATGAGTTTGGAAAGACACAAGAGTGAGTAAATTACTTCTCGTTTTTGGTTGAACGTTATAATTTTAAGTGGCATGTGTTTTAGGCCATTGATGTGTCATAAAATACAAAATTGTTTGAAATAGTCTGCATATTTTTTTTTTTATTTAGAAACTTTTTTTTTAATCATTTTTATCCATGTTTAAAACTGCTTTCACTGCTTAATATTTTGTGGATTGTTTTTCTTTTCTGGATTCTTTAATGAATAAGAACATTTATTCACTGAAATATACAGTTTCTTGAAAAGCACCGTTTTTGGTCATCCATTAGCTCAGTTGTTTATTTCTGTTCACGAGGGCTCTATGAGTCACGTACTGAACTGATGCCCAGTGACACACATTGCGTTAAAAGTTCACTGATTCTAGACAATTCTATATGAGTGGACAGAGCGATTAAAGCGTCCCGGATTCACAGGATTTTTCTTGGCTACATGTTTGCAGGCGAATTTCCCTGGGGGTTTCTTCTTCCTGTTTCATTATGATTTCCATACTCCACATTAATGATATCATACTCTCACTGTTGCCGACCCCTCTGCTGGAGCACAGATATGATTACACTGATGCAGTTTCTGGGTCAGTAAGTTAAATATTTCAGATGGTTTATTTTTAGGCACGTCTGTTTCCACTTTGTGCTTGCTCTCCCCCTGTGTTGCTTCCCCTCAGTCTCTCTCCTTCCCCCTCCCTTCTTGCTGTCTTGGCTTTAGGCAGCATTTGACCTAGAAAGTCATCATCACATGGCCCTAAGGCCTGTCAATGTTAGCCAGAATCGGTATGTGCCATTAGTAGAAAGCTGAGTGGTGTGGTGAAGTTATAAGCATTTTCATCTTAGTACATAATTAGTGGGGTCCTAAAGTACACATTTGTGCTTTAAAATGCTTGTATTTGTCATTATTTAATTATTAATTTAATTTAACACAGTTTTTAATTACATAACACATTATCATAATTTAAATAAAGAAGTTAAACTAAAAAATTTATGAATTTCATAATTTATTAATATTTGATGTGTCCTCATTTTGCTTTAACGACAACAGTGCTCAAGCTGACATGAACAAAACCTGATGATCCGCATACAGAGTTAACATTTTCTTAGTTTTGATTAGTAAACTAAACAGTGCATAAAATTATATTATATAAATATTATACATTCAATAAATATTATTTAAATGATGTATCTATGTTACATACATTATCTAAATTATTGTTCAATTTTATATTAAATATATGGTAAATATAAATAAATAAACATTTTATTATTATGCATGCATTCATTCATTCATTCATTCATTCATTTTTTGCCGCTTATCCGGGGCCGGGTCGCGGGGGCAGCAGTCTAAGCAGAGACGCCCAGACTTCCCTCTCCCCAAACACTTCCTCCAGCTCTTCCGGGGGAATTCTGAGGCGTTCCCAGGCCAGCCGAGAGACATAGTCCCTCCAGCGTGTCCTGAGTCTTCCCCAGGGAGGCGTCCAGGAGGCATCCGGAACAGATGCCCGAGCCACCTCAGCTGGCTCCTCTCGATGTGGAGGAGCAGCGGCTCTACTCTGAACATCTCCCGAGTGACCGAGCTCCTCACCCTATCTCTAAGGGAGTGCCCAGCCACCCTACAGAGGAAACTCATTTCGACCGCCTGTATCCGGGATCTCATTCTTTCAGTCATGACCCAAAGCTCATGACCATAGGTGAGAGTTGGAACGTAGATTGACTGGTAAATCGAGAGCTTTGCCTCACGGCTCAGCTCCTTCTTTACCACGACGGACCAGTACATCGACCGCATTACTGCAGAAGTTGCACCGATCTGCCTGTCAATCTCCCGCTCCGTCCTTCCCTCACTCGTGAACAAGACCCCAAGATACTTAAACTCCTCCACTTGAGGCATGACTACTCCACCAACCTGAAGGGGGCAAGCCACCATTTTCCAGTTGAGAACCATGGCCTCAGACTTGGAGGTGCTGTTGCTCATCCCAGCCGCTTCACACTCGGCTGCAAACCGTCCCAGTGCACGCTGAAGGTCTTGGTTTGATTTGGCCAATAGGACAACATCATCTGCAAAAAGCAGGGACGAAATCCTATGGTCCCCAAACTGGACTCCCTCCGACCCCTGGCTGCACCTAGAAATCCTGTCCATAAAGATAATGAACAGGACCGGTGACAAAGGGCAGCCCTGCCGGAGTCCAACACGCACCGGGAACAGGTCTGACTTACTGCCGGCAATGCGAACCAAGCTCCTACTCTGGTCATACAGGGACCGGACAGCCCTTAGCAGAGGGCCCCGGACCCCATATTCCCAGAGCACCCCCCACAGGGCGCCACGAGGAACACGGTCGAATGCCTTCTCCAAATCCACAAAGCACATGTGGACTGGTTGGGCAAACTCCCATGAACCCTCTAGCACCCTGAAGAGGGTATAGAGCTGGTCCAGTGTTCCACGACCAGGACAGAAACCGCATTGTTCCTCCTAGATCCGATGTTCGACTATCGGCCAAATTCTCCTCTCCAGTACCCTGGCATAGACCTTTCCAGGGAAGCTGAGGAGTGTGATCGCCCTGTAGTTGGAACACACCCTCTGGTCCCCCTTCTTATGAAAAGGGATTACCACCCCGGTCTGCCAGTCCAGGGGCACTGTCCCCAACCTCCACGCGACATTACAGAGGCGTGTCAAACAAGACAGCCCTGCCACATCCAGAGACTTAAGGTACTCAGGGCGGATCTCATCCACCCCCGGTGCCTTGCCACCAAGAAGCTTCTGAACTACCTCGGTGACTTCAGCTTTGGTGATGGACGAATCCACCTCTGAGCCCTCGGCCTCCGCTTCCTCAGAGGAAGACGTGTCGTTGGGGTTCCTCGAAGTATTCCTTCCACCATCCGACGATATCCTAAGTTGAGGGCTGTAAACAGTGTTGGCAGGGCACTGCTTCCCCCTCCTGAGGCGCCGGATGGTTTGCCAGAATCTCCTCGAGGCCGACCGATAGTCCTTCTCCATGGCCTCACCAAACTCCTCCCAGACCCAAGTTTTTGCCTCCACAACTATCCGGGCTGCAGTCCGCTTGGCCTGCCGGTACCAGTCAGCTGCCTCTGGAGTCCTACAAGCCAGCCAGGCTCGATAGGACTCCTTCTTCAGCTTGACGGCATCCCTTACTTTAGGTGTCCACCACCGGGTTCGGGGATTGCCCCCATGACAGGCACCGGAGACCTTACGGCCACAGCTCCGAACAGCTTTGTTGACAATGGAGGTGGAGAACATTGTCCACTCGGACTCCATGTCTCCAACCCCCTTCGGGATCCAATCGAAGCTCTGCCGGAGGTGGGAGTTGAAGATCTCTCTGACAGGGGGCCCGGCCAAATGTTCCCCACAGACCCTCACAGTACATTTGGGTCTGCCGAGTCTGTCCAGCCTCCTCCCTCGCCATCGATCCAACTCACCACCAGGTGGTGATCAGTTGACAGCTCCGCCCCTCTCTTCACCCGAGCGTCCAAGACATATGGCCGGAGGTCCGATGATACAACCACAAAGTCGATCATCGGCCTCCGGCCAAGGGTGTCCTGGTGCCAAGCGCATTGATGGACATCCTTATGCTTGAACATGGTGTTTGTCATGGACAAATCATGACTAGCACAGAAGTCCAGTAACAGAACACCACTCGAGTTCAGATCAGGGGGGCCGTTCTTCCCAATCACGCCCCTCCAGGTGTCACTGTCATTGCCCACGTGAGCGTTGAAGTCCCCCAGTAGAACGATGGAGTCCCTAGTGAGGTGAGCCCAACTATCTCTTGTCGGTACCTCTCAGCCTCCCGCACAAACTCAGGCTCCTTCCCCCCAGCGAGGTGACATTCCATGTCCATAGCACCAGATTCCATGTCTGGGGATTGGGTCGCCAAGGCCCCCGCCTTCGACTGCTGGCCAATCCACACTGCACCGGCCCCTTACGGTCCCTCCCGCAGGTGGTGGGCCCATGGGGAGGTCGGCCCCACGTCGCTTCTTCGGGCTGAGCCCGGCCGGGACCTGTGGGGTAAGACCCGGCCAACAGGCACTCGTATGCGAGCCCCAACCCCAGGCCTGGCTCCAGGGTGGGGCCCCGGTTGAGCCATACCAGGCAAGGTGACAGACCTTGTTGTGTTTCTACACATGAGGGTTTTTTTGAACCATTCTTAGTCTGACCTGTCACCTAGGACCTGTTTGCCTTGGGAGACCCTACCAGGGGCATAGCCCCCGACAACATAGCTCCTAGGATCATTCGGGCACTCAAACCCGTCCACCACGTTAAGGTGACGGTTCGAGGAGGGGCATTTTATTATTATGTTCAAATAAATTATTTTTAAATAAATACTAATTTAATGCTACTAGTAATACTAATTAAAAGAAATATTAATAGTCTTTATTAATAATTAATAGTTCTTTGTTTTAATTTTATATTAAATAAATATGGTGAATATAAATTATTTTTATGTACAAATAATTTTACTAAATAATTACTAAATATTTTTTACTAGTATTACTAATTAAAATAAATACTAATATTAGTTTCTTTGTTTAAATTTATATTAAATAAATTATATTAATTATTACATTTAAATTTAGTACTAAATCTAAATAATTTATTATTTTACATACTAATTTAGTACTACTATTAATACTAATTAAAATAAATACTAATAGCCTACTAGTTTCTTTGTTTTAAATTCATATTCAATAAATTATCTAAATTTATATATATATATATATATATATATATATATATATATATATATATATATATATATATATATATATATATATATATATATATTTCTTTTTATTTTATTTTAAGTTTCAGTACTAAAAATATTTTTTTAAATACTAATTTAGTACTACTAGTAATACTAATTAAATAATATTTAAATAAAAATATTAAATAAGTTCCATATTAGTTTGTTTTAAAATGTGTATTATTGAATAAATTATTATTTAATTTTATTTTGTAATAAATTATTTAAATAATATTTATTTTTCCTTATTTACTTTGTCAAAATATTTATTTTACATACAATTATATAATAATATAATATATAATACATTATATTTTTCTCTTTAAATTAGGTTTTGAATCACAGATGTGGACTTCACTGGCAGCGAATGTTTAGAACTTCGTAAATGATGGGTGTTTGAGTTTTACTTCACTTTTGTATGCGCAGATTGTTTACAGGCCTGTACATCACTGACAAAAACTGCATATGCCCTTTGCAGAGCTGCACATTGATTTCTGATATCTGTGTGAACTCCACTGCAGTGACACCAGCACTGATGGATCTACTACATTAGATCACAATCAAATCCTATGGAGTCACTCGGTACAGTAAGGGCAGGCTAATTGTTGCAGAGATGACATGCCATTGAACTGTTAACAGAAAGGGGATGAGTTCAGATGAGTCCTCGTGGCCTTTAGGCAAATTTCCTATCATGTGTTCTCCACACTTCATTCTGGCAATTGATCACATCTGCCACTATATGCTGTGTTTGCCTGAGCAGTTAGTATCTGCATGTTTTGATCAATTAATGTTTGTTTAACCGATTTTAAAAGGAATGGTTCACCCAAAGTTAGGGGATTAGGGGATATCAGGCTTCAGAAAGGACAAAAAAAAAAAAAAAAAATTGTCCAATGGCGTGGTAATGACTATTTTGATGTATCAATGCAACATTTTTGAATCTGATGCAAAGACAAATTATATTTTAGAGGTTTGGTGTATAACAACTAAAATGTTGATCTACTCCTCAGTTATTGTATGACTTCAAAACTACTTTTATACTACGTTCTGACTACTTTTATGGTCTTTTTTATCTATGATAATATTCACTATGAACTGTCATAAATAGGGGTATGATGAGATCTCGTGCCATGAGATGGAAAATTGAAAGCGAAAGTAAAACGTGAGCGTGCATTCAAACGCGATTTCAATACCGCACATTTTGAAAACAGGTCCTTGATGCATGCAAATATTTCCCAATATGAAAGCTATCTAAGGCTGGGCTGTGTAGTTGTAATCATCTCTGTGTAAAAATCTTATCTTGGCTCGTGAGCCAACTGTCTCATCACACCTCTAGTCATAAATATTCGTTAAAGTACCTCTATTATGCATTTTTGAAAATTACCTTTCATGCAGTGTGTAATATAGCCATTTGTGAATGTAAAATGTCTCTAAAGTTTTAAAGGGGGGGTATCACACACAGTTTCTGCCAATCTCATGGTAATCTTGAGTACATATAGAGTAATATTGCATCCTTCATATCTCCGAAAAGTCTTTAGTTTTATCATATTTATAAAAGATAGATACACTCCTGGAAGTGTGCCTGCCATCAGTGCCATGGGCGGAGCTAAAGTGTCATGAGCGCACACAGCTTTTGCGTAGAGATCGTCTGCAAGCTGCGACATCATTATACAACTCCCTTGCTGCCCCAGAAAAACAAACTTCATCCACTGTTCCCTTAACGCTGGGTTCTTTGGGAAGCTGAGAAATTTAATCTTTCCCTCACAACCAAAAACACACTACTTTGTTTACAGGAGCTGCATCTCATTTCAGAGGCTGCATCCTCTGGAGGTCGCATTTGAAGGCTGCAAACGTCATCAAGGATGTCATATTTAAGAAAAGTAATTGTAATAAAATTGACTGATATTCATTGTGAGGTGTAAAATACTGTAATTTCTTTCTTACGTTGCAATCTAATGGTTATTTTTCTTAAATGAGACTGCCTCGATGATGTATGCAGCCTTCAAAGGGTGTAGCCAATGAATTGGGACACAGCCACTGTTGAAAAATCTCAGTGTTATTGTCTCCCAAAAGGAAGTATTTCTGAACTGCTGAAATGAGTTGTCAGCACAGCAATTCCAGTCTCACTTCCTGTTACAAACCTATGTAGTAAATTTGCATAATGCCAGCCTATGGCCTTCATTGGCTGCTGGGACTCGGGCTCGAATTGATACAGATAATCCGACACCATTGTTACTGTTCGTATTACTGTGTATCAAGTGCTGATGAAGCCTCCAGAGCTGAAATCCATATATGGTAACGGGCGTTTCGTCTCTGACATGTGCTGTGAGCAGTCGACCAATCACAACAGACTGGGCCATCTGACCAATCAGAGCAAAGTAGCTCTCTGAAAGGAGGGGTTTAGAGAGACCGAATCGGTGAACAAACCATTTTCAGACTCTGAGAAATGAGGTGATGTACAATGTACATTATAAGTAAATTAAAGTGTTTTTTTTGAGTCTTGGAGGCATGTAAACCTATCGTAGGAGACTCCAAAACAAAATGGGGAATAAGTGCTTCTATATCTTAAAATAGAAGCACTTTAAAATGTCTCCTTTCATCTTCCAAAGGGATAAAATGTGTTTGAAATGACTAGTAATGACTAAAGAAAGTACATTTTTTTGTGAACTTTTCTTTTAAGATACTATTATGTGTATATAACTGGTGTTCAGATGACACTTTAAATGATCTGTCTTGATATATACGCTATTAATTTGACGCATTTCGCACAATTGTAGCACACAGTTTAACACCAGAGAGAATCGAGGGGCCCGTCTGCTCGTCATAAATTACACATGCACTGAATTCATTAGTCTGTGTACTGTTTTGTCTTGTGCCCTCAGCATTTTTCATCGCAGACACGCAGCGATTCCAAGCCGGTGCCACAGAGGTTCATTGTGTCTCTGCCAGCCTCTCACAGAAGCCCCATCCAACTTCTCACCTGCAGCATTATGCTCTGTGGATCTCACTCAAGGGTAATTGGGACCTCGCATTCTGGGACCAGCTCTGCCTTTGTTCCCCTGGTCGGATGCACTGACCCGGATGTGTGAGGTCGCAGTCATGTTAATTGGCGCGGGGTGTTGCAGCTGCATGATTCGCTGTGTTTTTCCATGAGTCTGTGTGTGTGGAAATTGCTCATCGGAGTGAATAAATCTGTTTCCAAAGGACAGCAAAACACTATTAGAAACAAACACAAATGCTTATTTATAAGCATTTACTTTTTGATAGTGGCATCAATTTTATCTCTGTTGTGTAAAAGGTAGAGTGTAAAAAGCATATCTCTGGACCGTTCGAGGGCTCCCCCACCTGTCCATCTGTCATTACTCTCAGTGGATCCGCAGTCAGCCAGCTCTGTTCCGGACAGGAATAGAACAGCTGTCCCGGCGGACTCTGACCGGTCCTGCTGCACCTGTTCTGACCTCAGGGACAGTTGGCTTTCCATTTGTTTTTTTTTTTTTGCTATGGCAAGGTGTCCTTGGCTCTTAGCTGCCCTGTAATACAGTAAGAACATAATGATTATTATGGCAGTATGATCTGCATAATCTGTTTTCTCATATGCACATGCCATGGCTTTCAACAAGCTATTCAAATATTGACTTTATTCAACACTAAATAGCATTCTTAACCTATTTTATGTTATATATTTCTATTTTACAGGAAATTCTGCATAGCATGAAAATTAAACTATATAGCAATGCCCTGTCAACCACAGGCACACCTTTGTAGTGGTGAGTTTTGCACAGGTAAAAAACCCCGGCTGTTAGTTCTTTTTTTTATATATTATTATTATTATTATTATTATTATAAATTTAGTACAACTTCTTGTTGCAAAACAGGTGAAGCAATCTACTGGAACTTCACCAGCCATTTTACAGTTATATATTTTGAACTGTGCAGTTATACATTGTATGAATAACATAGATGTATGGTAATGAATACAGTAATGTAAAATCTTGAAAACAAACAAACAAACACACATGTAAATATCAGGGAATTTCAAAAGTATGAATTCCAAGCCTGGAAAGGTAATCTTAACATCTTAAAGGTGCCGTAGAACGTCTTTTCAAAAGATGTAATATAAGTCTAAGGTGTCCCCTGAATGTGTCTGAAGTTTCAGCTCAAAATACCCCATAGATTTTTTTAAATTAATTTTTTAACTGCCTATTTTTGGGCATCATTAACTATGCACCGATTCAGGCTGCGCGGCTCCTTTAAATCTCTAGCTCCCTGCCCTCCTCGACTAGAAGTGCAGTTATACAGTGCATAAACAAAGTTCACACAGCTAATATAACCCTCAAATGGATCTTTAGAAGATGTTCGTCATTCGTGCTGCATGCATGCATCGATTCCTGTGAGTATAGTATTCATTTGGATGTTTACATTTGATTCTGATTGATTTTGAGGCTATATGCTCTGTGGCTAACGGGCTAATGCTACACTGTTGGAGAGATTTACAAAAAAAAAAAGTAATGAAGTTGTGTTTATGAATTATACAGACGGCTCTCGTCTCTGTGAATACAGTAATAAACAATGGTAACTTTAACCACATTTAACAGTACATTAGCAAAATGCTAACGAAACATTTAGAAAGACAATTTAAAAATATGGCATATGCAAATATTGGGGTCATACATATTAATGATCCTGACTGTTACGTAACAGTCGGTGTTATGTTGAGATTCGCCTGTTTTCCGGAGGTCTTTTATACAAATGAGATTTACATAAGAAGGAGGAAGCAATGGAGTTTGAAACTCACTGTATGTCTTTTCCATGTACTGAAGTCTTGTTATTCAACTATGCTGAGGTAAATTCAGTTTGATTCTAGGGCACCTTTAAAGGTTTAGTTCACCCAAAAATAAAATTTCTGTCATTAATAATTACTCATCTTCATGTTGTCCCAAACCCGTAAGACATTCGTTCATCTTCGGAACACAAATTAAGATATTTTTGATGAAATCCAAGGGTATCTGATCCACACATAGGCAGCACCAACATTGCACCTTTTGAGGTCCAGAAAGGTACTAAAGACATCATTAAAACCGTCGACATGACTACAGTAGTTCAACCTTAATATTATGAAGCGACGAAAATACCTTTTGTGCACAAAAACAAAAATAATGACTTTATTCAACAAATTCTGTCCTATGTCATACTGCTACACTATTTTCGTTGCAGAGCTTCAGTGTTTATGTCCGAACGGCAGCTCAGTATTGGCCAGCTTTGTTCACGTGAGCAGCACAATGCATGCGTGTGATGCTGTCGCAGGAGCTGGCCAGTACTGAGACCGCGTTCAGACATAAACACTGAAGCTCTGCAAAGTTGTTGCTGCCTATGTGTGGATCAGATACCCTCAGATTTCTTCAAAAATATCTTAATTTGTGTTCTGAAGACAAACAAAGGTCTTCCAGGTTTGAGACGACATGAGAGTGAGTAATTAATGATAGAAATTTCATTTTTGGGTGAACTAACCCTTTCAAAGCTCATGAAAATTGCAGTTGCACTTTATTTTACAGTATGTGCCCTTTCAGTGTACTTACTAATGAAAGTATTGAGTAATGTAAGGTAATTACATGGGCTCAGGGGTAGATTCAAGGTTAGTACCTAGTTATTACCCAGTTAGTGTAATTACTACAATAAGTAGTATGTACATGTGAAACAGGACTATGAAATTAAAGTGCTACTGAACTTGCTATAGTAATTTTTAGAAATAAAATTCCTACTTATTTTTATACTTTTTGTCTGTTTTTGTTCTTTTTAGTACAATTTCTATAAAATTGGATTAAAGGACCATTATCTAGTCTTTTTTTTTTTTTTTCCATTACAATATTTCCTGACATGAACACAAATTTGTCCAGGGAAGCTAAAAAACAGAAAGAAAGTCAAATCAATAATTTGTGTTGGATGCTAATAAATTAAAGTCACCATGAAAATCAAAATGGAAGTTTTTTGGCTTTTAGTTTGAATATGTTAGCTTTACTCTTATCTATAAGCTAGAGTGCTTCAAAACAATGACAACATTCGTATTTAGAAGATTCCAGGCAGGTTTTTGAGCCAGCAAGTCATGACTTCAAATCACGACTCACGACTTTGTAGCGTTCCAGGAAAGTCACGTCAAACTGTGTAAAAGTGTAAACAAACCAACATGGCGGACCTTACGGGGCTTATGCTCATTAACAGTTATTTCTATCGCCAAAGGTGCTTACTCCTTGCTTATTTGAGGGAAACAGAGGAGGAAAATTGTGCATAAGGCAAGAGAAGCTGTTATACCTTTTATTTTACTGTGTACTTGCTTAAACACCGCATCTGTAGGGGCTGCCATTGTTGTTTCACGGGCTATGTGACTTCAGAACCCGTAACTGGGAGTACATAGATCTAGTACGAGTGCACGGGTGGGAAGTCACGGCTTTGACTGCTGTTCCAGTGTACTTTAAACGGGTAGAAGGTTGGAAAAACACGGGTTATGGGTTGCCTAGAACATGGCACTAGTCTCTCACTTCCGCCAATTTGGATAAATGATTTTGATGACATCACACTGCACTTCAGCTTCTCATAAGACTTTCTGTCAAATCAAATGCTCTCTAAAATCTGAAGCGTCCTGCCCCCGACATTATAAATAGACGCTGAAGCTGCGGCTAAAATCAGTCACCTGTAATTTCTACATGATAAATGGCACATATATAGTGGGCTGCATGATTTATCACGATTAAACCGCACACGATTTGGCAAAGGCTGCGATTATTTTATGCGCAGCTTGTCAGAGCTGTACAGCTCTGTGATCAGTAGTAAATGTTTCTCCATCTGAAGGCCAGATTGAGAACATGATTAATAAACACACGACTGCCTTATTCTGTGTAACAAGCCACATCATCTCACAGAAGGATGCTCAACTGTCTTTATGAAGTGAGTTTTGAGTAAAAACATGATATTAAATGTTGTCTTTTGTTGGACAAGATGTTAATAGATGCTTCTCATGTCTGAAAGGATATTTGACGCATGTTGCTTTTTCAAATGTACATTATAAGCGACTCAAACTCACAGTGCTTTCAGATAGATTAGCATTTGGAGCCATACTTCATTGACAAGCTGCGCATAAAAAATAAATAAAAATTGCAGCCTTAGCGATTTCATAATCGCACAAAAAAAATTGCGTTTAAGTGATAATCTTGTTTAAGTTCAATGTTATTTTTCATATTGTGCGATAAATCATGCAGCCCTACTATATAGGGGATAGGGAACGATTCAGACAGTTTAAATATGCTTTCCATTGAGGCGAATGAAGTCTGGTTTCACGGTAGTGTCACGCGAAACGCTACAGTGTGCCAGTGTTAATTTTGACAGCAAATTTGGATTTAGTTCAGTCTTTTGACTAAAATGCCATTTAGTTTTAGTCATATTTTAGTCATCGGAAATTGTTTTAGTTTTAGTCTGGTTTTTACAGTAGATTTAGTCTACTAAAATCTAATTTAGTTCAGTTTTAATGCATTAAGCGTTTCTCTAACAATACACAGATCTTATACAATGATATAGGTACAGCTGATATTCCCCAAACTGTTTATGTTCACCCAACTGTACTTTACTCGCCAAAGCGGACGGTTTTTGACCATTCAAGTGCAAAAAGACACGAAAGAGCTAAATTCAGTACTTTTCAGGGATTGACACACTTATCATTGCGGTACTATTATAGTTAAACATTTTTTATTAGATTTGATTTTTAGTTTTTCTGCTTTCATTGTAATTTCAGTTTAAAGTTTTAGTAATTTGTGTGTTTATGTCTTTTAGGTTTTGCTTTTAAATGTCTAAGGGCCCTATTTTAATGATCTAAATGCAAAGTGTAAAGCCCATGGGCGTGTCCAAATCCACTTTTGCTATTTTAACGACGGAAAAACGGTCCATGTGCTGGGGCGCATTTTTGAAATGGGTTGTCCCTATTCTCTTAATGAGTAATGGGCATAACGTTCAATAAACCAATAAGAGTGTCATCTCCCATTCCCTATAAGAGCAAGATGCGCTCGCGCCATGGCGGATTTCTATTTACATGCCGGAATTTGTTGGTGGAAAAGCTGAACGCTTTTCAAGCGAAGAAACCGATCTGCTTGTGCGCGAAGTTAAAGCGGGCTTGCAAATGCAGGCTTTCAAATAGCTCCGCACGATGAGTCAATTAATATATGTGTGTCTATTGGCACGATTGTTCAATTAATTAGCCAGTTTCGTTCATCATTATAAGTAGTAATAGGCTGAACTGAAAACAGGTAGCCTAATTCTAATACACGCAATGACTATTCATCATAACTTTTTTATATTTATGTAACCTACACAATAATATTCCTTTACACTGTAATCCTTTTGTTTTTAATATTTGGCATGTTTGTGTGATGCGCATCCCTGTGTGTAATAAGGAAAGTCAACGCGCACTGTGGACGCGAGAGGCGCAGTTTCTACCAACGCGCTCTAACAAACAAATATTGCGCCATTGACTTTAGACTTTAGACCAGGTTTGAGTTGGTCTATGGCACAGTCTATTTTCAGCTCCTTAAAATAGCAATGCGCCTGAACACACCTCTTTTTTAGACCAGCATGCCCATGGGCGCACTAACTGGCACAAATGCATTTACTAATTTAAGGACGTGGTGCTGAACGCGAACGGCGCCGGACGCAAACTAGCAAACACACTTGCGCTGCGCCTTGCGCGGGGTGTATTATAGGGCCCTAAGAGTTTTTATTTCTGTTTGTTTTTTTAATAGCTCAGGTTAAGCTAAAGCTTAGAAACTAGATGAAATAAAATAAATTTACATTTTTTAATATATTTATTTTTTAATTTCAGTTAACGTTTATTTCAAGTAATGAAGATTTCTTTGGTTTTAGGTTTAGTTAACTATAATAACCCTTATACTTGTAAAATATATTGAATAATGTGCCAAAAAATGTTCTTAGTCTTTCCTTCCTGTGACAAGATACAGTAGTTTACTATGAATTAAATAGAATTTAAATTAAATACAGTTTATTGTGTAAACAAAATAACAATAATGACCAGGAAAAAATAATTATTATAAACCATCCTGAAATAGACTGTGACTCTTATTCTGAAATGTCTGCAGTGTGCACTGTAGCAGGCTGCTCATGAGGGTTATAATTATGCATTCTTACCGTCTAAACATACTACCATATAAACATTGTGTAGTAAACATTGTCATAATTCATCAACATTAGCTTATAAGCAATTGCTTGGCATAAATGTGCGCATCTTCCACAGAGGACTGCAGTCCTGCCTGAATATCTTCCCAAATCGTCCCTCTCTTTCATTTTCGTCTCGTTTTTATTTGTTGACGAAAATTAGAGTAGATTTTAGTCATAGTTTTAGTCATTCAAAATGCATTTTTGTTTAGACATCGTCTCGTTTTCATCCATGAAAAAATGGCGCTGATGAAAATTATGACGAAAATTATTCGTCAACGAAATTAACACTGCAGTGCGCACACAGTCTGCTCCGGTCCAGAGACGTGATAGCACAGAGTGGATCAAATGCGTGACTCGGCGCAGACCACAAAACGTATCGGACGCAGAATGCTATATTTTAGAGCGATAGGAGGAAAAACAGTTAGAGATTAGAAGAAAACTGAGGCTTTACCAAGCTCAACGGCTCTGGCCGAGCAGTGATATAAACGAAACGCTATTGGCCATTTTAAACAAGGGGAGGAGCTGTTCGATATGTCCTGTCCTGTCTTCCTGTTTCAGTGGAAACTGCATCAACTTTTGCTGTGCATTCCAAGGCAAAACATCTACAAAAATATTAAGCAGCACAACTTTTTTCAACATTGATAATAATCAGAAATGTTTCTTGAGCACCAAATCAGCATATCAGAATGATTTCTGAAGGATCATGTGACACTAAAGGCTGAAAATTCAGTTTTGCATCACATTTTTAAAATATATTTCAATAGAAAAAAAACATTTCACTTTGTAATAATATTCCACATTATTACGGATTTTACTTTTTTATCAAATAAATGCAGCCTAGGTGAGCATTAGAGACTTCTTTCAAAAAACATAAAAATCTTACTGACCCCAAACGTTTGAACAGTAGCATATATATATATATATAATGTATAAGCATATATATATATATATATATATATATATGTGTGTATAGTCACTTTGTTTTGTTTATATTTAGTAAGATATTAATACTATGAAAATAATTTAAAAGTATATATATATATATATATATATATATATATATATATATATATATATATATATATATATATATATATATATATATATATAATTTTTTTTTTTTTAAATCTCATTTTTTGAATGAGGTAAAGTTCAGGTTATATGCTTTCTACGTCTAGCACGCAGAACTAGATGTTGTTCTTTACTCTTATAGTCCAGTACATACTGTACATTTCCTATAGGTTCAGATCTCCATTCACCCCCGTTTAACACCCTCTGGCTCACATTTGCCCCACTTCACAACACAATGCTGTTGTTAACGGGACTCTTAAAAGTAATTCAGCTTTCATCTCGGAAAGTCGCGTTTACACTGCCTAACGCCCCTGTAGTCATCTCCCTTGTGACATTTGCAACAGAATGCCAGAGACAGGAATGGTATGTTCGACACTGACCCGTCCATGACCCCTGCACCGCATTTTGCAATCGCCCCGCTGGGTGTGTCGTGTTAGGATGGGTACAGCGATGGTTGCGTATGTGCTTGATAAAGCGCGAGTTGCTGGTGTGCGCGTACACTATTGCATGTTTCAGGGAGATTCAAAGCAGGAATTCTCAATGCATCTATCTGGATGCCACAAGCTGGCACATCTAAAAAAAGCGGCTATTGTTGATTTTCAGCACTGACGTTTTGCGTATGGTTGTGTTGAAGGTGTGAGAAAGCGAAAAAAATGTGTGTACACAGGGGTGAATAGTGCAAGATGTGCGTATTAAGTGCTGGTGTGTCGGTCGCAGGGTTGACTGCCCCTGTTTGTAGCTCCCAGGGAGATCTGTGACCGACGCTCCTCAAGTTGAAGGTTCATCTTTAGTTCAGAGGAAGGTTCACCCAGCGGTCAACAGGCTATTCTGCTACCAGGGCACTCTCGCTCTTTCTCACTCCATCTCTCCCTCCCTCTTTGGCCTTTTTCTCCCTATTTCCTAGCAGTAAGCAATCAGGCAACACTAACTACTGTACGTATTAAACACTGAAACAGGGTTGTTTTTATCTTCATTGTCAAAATACCAGTACCAGTTGCTTTGTTCTGCTTGGGCACAATGTTTGCCTTCACGGATGTATGTTTAGGCTGTTATATGTACTGTATCATTTGAATGCTCTTAGCAGACAGACAGACTTTTTGAGCATACTCTGGCATTGCTGTGTAATTTTACAGTCCCTTTGTCTCTCACCAAAATGCAACGACCTATTTCAAAGGCTTAACTTACAAACAATGAACTGATACTGATGAAAAGGGTTAAAAAAAAAAAAAAAAACTTTGGCTGCAATGAATAACAAATTAGAAAATCACACTGGTCCTTATTTCAATCTTGGAACTGAAACTGGGACACACAGAAAATGTATTGTCCCAGAAATGATAAAAAAAATTATATATATATATATATATATATATATATATATATATATATATATATATATATATATATATATATATATGGGCCATTCTACAGAATTGGTGCAAACTGCTGTCCCGCAACCAAAAAACACATTTAAAAGCATTTTCAAATATTCAAATTAGTATTCAAATTTTAGACGTTTACTATGTTTAGATTATTTGATTATCTACCGATTCCCACAATAATATTTGAAATATAAGAAAGCTTAATAATAAATGATATTAAAATATTTTTTTCCATTGTTGTTTTTAAAAATATATTTAGATTTATTTATGTTTTTTTTTAAAAAGTGAAGTTGAAAAAAATTATTTTATATTTTATTTTTAAATCATGAATCTTTAAGTAATAAAATGTGTCCGGCATTTTCATGTCACTACCGAAACAGTGTATGTTTTAGTCCATTGGCTGAGACTTATTTTAACCACACCCCTACATTTTTGATCTGGAAATATTCCTGTGTTCCTCCCTCTCATAGCCTCTCTTTCATAATAGATAGATACCATCATTTTGAGTTAAATGAGTTAAAAAGTCTGTAAATCTTTGTGTAACTTTAAGGAATGACCCTGCCTTTTTTCTGCAAATATCAAAACTTTTTTCAGTGTTATTCCATAAAATGTAGTTTTTATGTGTATACAACCATTCAGAACTGTGCTAGGTAACCATGTTCTGATTAGCATCTTTGAGATCCAAAGTACCTAAAATTGTCACTCCCGAAACAGTCACAAAAAAGGGAACACATAATTATTTATTTGGGGGAAATAAACAAAATTTTAGTACAGTTATGCAAATCATTAGTATTTTAAAATGTTTTCTTAGTGTTTGGTATGCAAGTTAAAATTCTGTATTGTGATGTGGTCACTACAAACACATTACTGACACTACCAAAAATGTGCAGTCACGACCTTAACATGGGATGTTTTGTCAAAAATAAAGTATATTGAATTATCAACTAAGATGTTATTATAGTGTTTTTTTGAATGTATATTCAAACTAATGAATCCTTCACTTTGAAATCAATATGATAAACTTTATACCTTTTAAAATGAAAGATTGGATACAAAATACAATAAATCTCAAATTGCACTTGAAATATTGTTAAAATTGTAATTGTTATTGATTTACCTTTGAAAACTTTTTTTTTTTTTTTTTAAATATAGCAAAAAATATATTTACAATGTAGATGTAAACAAAATCTTAATAGGTCAATATACAACACGATCACATGAAAATGCGTATCAATAGTACGAGTTTGTAATCTCGTAGAATATATACGCCAAAATGAGTTTTGGCGCGCTTATGGTACACGGATTTTTCTCGTGCATATGATACGCACTTTATGGCGTGTATATGATACGCTCTTGGGTAGGATGGGGGTGGGGGAGTGGGGGGTTCGTATGTATAGGTGGGGAAGGTGGAGAGCAAGCGAAATCCCATGGTGCACTGCAATGAACTGATCCAATGCGAAGTCAGGAATAAATAGGTTGTGTAGTTTGAACAAACAGAATGATTGGATGACCCAATGTCTTTAATTGAACCAATCAGTTGCTCGGAAGAGTTTCATGACTGAACTATATATGATTTCTGAAGTAATGATGCTGAAATTTCAGTTTTGCCATTCACAGGAATACATTACATTTGAAAATATATTTAAACAGTTATTTTTAGAGATGTCCTGAGCTGATCTCAAAGATCAGTATCGGGACCGATTAAGCATTTTTTCGTTATGAACAATTTTGTGGGGAATCATTCGAAAGTCATTCGATGCATCCAAAATCACATACTGTGTGAGTAGGACTACATTTGAATTTACTTCATAATAAATTTACTTAGTAATAAAATTTGGACATATACATGTGCCATGTTGTTACTGTCACATCAACATCAGTTGAGTTGCTTTCCCTCCCGTGGCCTCATGGATAGTAAAATGTCCATTGAATGCACACTTCAGAATCTCAGTGGTAGTAGAAATTTATCCGGGGACTTTTCACCTACTTTTCTCTAAATACATGGTACTACTCTGTTAGTACACTGTTTTTCACATACTATGTAGTAGGGAAGTATTCGATTACAGATGCAGCGATTTATTTACACTTTATTTTTATCTGCCATTAGACTGAGACTTCATTGTCATAATGCATTACTATATGGGTTACTTCTTTCTTCAAACTTGCAGGCATTCTGACCCCACAAGCTTCATGCTTTCTAACTAAAAAAAATCCACTTTTTTTCTTTTTGTTGCAATTATTCTGCTTATTGTAAATATACAAGTTGATACATACATTCACCTATGTAGTAGGTGTCACGTCCTGTCACGTCCTACCAACATCAGTTGCGTCGCTTCACTGCCATTCATAAATCCTCATGGCCTCACGGGATAGTAAAGTGTCCATTGAATGCAAAATTGTAATTGTTATTGATTTACCTTTGAAAACTTTTTTTTTTTTTAAATATAGCAAAAAATATATTTACAATGTAGATGTAAACAAAATCTTAATAGGTCAATATACAACACGATCACATGAAAATGCGTATCAATAGTACGAGTTTGTAATCTCGTAGAATATATACACCAAAATGAGTTTTGGCGCGCTTATGGTACACGGATTTTTCTCGTGCATATGATACGCACTTTATGGCGTGTATATGATACGCTCTTGGGTAGGATGGGGGTGGGGGAGTGGGGGGTTCGTATGTATAATACGCCATAAAGTGCGTATCATATGTACGCGAAAAACTGCGTACCATAAGCACGCCAAAACTCATTTTGGCGTATATATTCTACGAGATTACAAACTCGTACTATTGATACGCATTTTCGTGTGATCGGGCTCCAATATAGCCCTTCTTATTAAATTATTTATTATTGTTTTTCGTTAGTGACAAATTTGGGGAGAGGAAAAATATTTCAAATATTTCTGAAAATACAGCAAGAATTAACTGCACAATAACTAGGAATGAGAACCAATTCAGTAGAATGGCCCATGTAATGACAGAAATTTCATGAACTATACACTGACATACCATAAAAGTATCCTATCATAAAATAATGTACAGAGATTGTTTCATTCAGATGGATACCTTACTATTTTGAATTCATTATGGCTAAACAAATATATAATCTATAAAAATTCTATCATTGGCCGTAAGTTGGTGGTGGTGATGTAATGTTAATTGATCTGGACTGCTGTTCAAAACAAGTGTGAACCCGCAACCAGAGGCTTATCACGATCACAGTCTTGCTCTCCCAGCACTGCCCTTTAGCACAGCACTTAACCTCAGGCTGCTCGAGGGGAATGTCTCTGCAATTAGTGCACTGTGGATTGCTTTGAATGTAAAGTATCTGCTAAATGTTAAGTAAATATAAAGGTGAAAAAATATAAATTATTCTCATTTGTAAGTCGCTTTGGATAAAAGCGTCTGCTAAATGACTAAATGTAAAATGTAATGTAGGTGGATCAGTGATAAATTTGCTTTAATTAAAGGGAAAATATATTGACAGATGAGCAGCCCCTGTTGGGGTCTTCATTTATGTGAAATATAATAACGCTCACACAGATAATGATGTGCACTGCAAGATCCAGTCAAGAAGGACTGTTTAATCACTTGTCTGGACAGTTTACATTCCCATACAACTCATAAATAAATTTTAAAAAAGCTTGTATGACTGTATGGAGGGTTATTTGACTTGCAGGGGACTTCGATATTTCTTTAAAAAATTGCTAGTGTTGGGTCCGAGTCCACCTTGTTGAGTCAGAGTCGAGTCCAAATCCTTAACCTACTGAGTGGGAGATGTTGGTTAATGTCTTGTAATTTTTTGGTGTTAAAAATTCCAAAATGTAAGAATCTGTGTCAAGTTCGAGTAGGAGTACTCATGCAAACAAGATCAAATCTGTGCCAGATAACTATGAAGCAGCACAACTGTTTTCAACATTAATAATAATAAGAAATGTTTCTTGAGCACCAGATCAGCATATTATGATTTCAATCATGACAACTCTCTTACTGATATACATGGAATGTACATAGGTTTGGTCTTGGCGAACTAGATCTGGTACGCTGCTGCTTCTGGATGAGTGAAATCTAAAATGCACATGTAAACATTGAAGTGAATTTAGGCTGCTGCAAGGAAACTGGTAGAACCCCCCCAGAGCAGATCCAGGCAGGTGGTGCTGGGGAAGGTGGAGAGCAAGCGAAATCCCATGGTGCACTGCAATGAACTGATCCAATGCGAAGTCAGGAATAAATAGGTTGTGTAGTTTGAACAAACAGAATGATTGGATGACCCAATGTCTTTAATTGAACCAATCAGTTGCTCGGAAGAGTTTCATGACTGAACTATATATGATTTCTGAAGTAATGATGCTGAAATTTCAGTTTTGCCATTCACAGGAATACATTACATTTGAAAATATATTTAAACAGTTATTTTTAGAGATGTCCTGAGCTGATCTCAAAGATCAGTATCGGGACCGATTAAGCATTTTTTCGTTATGAACAATTTTGTGGGGAATCATTCGAAAGTCATTCGATGCATCCAAAATCACATACTGTGTGAGTAGGACTACATTTGAATTTACTTCATAATAAATTTACTTAGTAATAAAATTTGGACATATACATGTGCCATGTTGTTACTGTCACATCAACATCAGTTGAGTTGCTTTCCCTCCCGTGGCCTCATGGATAGTAAAATGTCCATTGAATGCACACTTCAGAATCTCAGTGGTAGTAGAAATTTATCCGGGGACTTTTCACCTACTTTTCTCTAAATACATGGTACTACTCTGTTAGTACACTGTTTTTCGCATACTATGTAGTAGGGAAGTATTCGATTACAGATGCAGCGATTTATTTACGTTTTATTTTTATCTGCCATTAGACTGAGACTTCATTGTCATAATGCATTACTATATGGGTTACTTCTTTCTTCAAACTTGCAGGCATTCTGACCCCACAAGCTTCATGCTTTCTAACTAAAAAAAATCCACTTTTTTTCTTTTTGTTGCAATTATTCTGCTTATTGTAAATATACAAGTTGATACATACATTCACCTATGTAGTAGGTGTCATGTCCTGTCACGTCCTACCAACATCAGTTGCGTCGCTTCACTGCCATTCATAAATCCTCATGGCCTCACGGGATAGTAAAGTGTCCATTGAATGCACATAAAATTTCACAGTATTTCACAATTGTGTATAATATTCACAAAAAACTTGATCGGGACATCCCTAGTTATTTTATCCCTAGTTAAATTTGTACAAACACGATTCCGAAAAAGTTGGGACACTGTACAAATTGTGAATAAAAAAGGAATGCAATAATTTACAAATCTCATAAACTTATATTTTATTCACAATAGAATATAGATAACATATCAAATGTTAAAAATGAGACATTTTGAAATGTCATGCCAAATATTGGCTCATTTTGGATTTCATGAGAGCTACACATTCCAAAAAAGTTGGCACAGGTAGCAATAAGAGGCTGGAAAAGTTAAATGTACATATAAGGAACAGCTGGAGGACCAGTTTATTAGGTAAACTTATTAGGTCAATTGGCAACATGATTGGGTATAAAAAGAGCCTCTCAGAGTGGCAGTGTCTCTCAGAAGTCAAGATGGGCAGAGGATCACCAATTCCCCCAATGTTATGGCGAAAAATAGTGGAGTAATATCAGAAAGGAGTTTCTCAGAGAAAATTTTGAGTTTGAAGTTATCATCATCTATAGTGCATAATATCATCCAAAGATTCAGAGAATCTGGAACAATCTCTGTGCATAAGGCTCAAGGCCGGAAAACCATACTGGATGCCCGTGATCTTCAGGCCCTTAGACGGCACTGCATCACATACAGGAATGCTACTGTAATGGAAATCACAACATGGGCTCAGGAATACTTCCAGAAAACACTTGTCAGTGAACACAATCCACCGTGCCATTCGCCGTTGCCGGCTAAAACTCTATAGGTCTAAAAAGAAGCCGTATCTAAACATGAGGCAGAAACGCAGGCGTCTTCTCTGGGCCAAGGCTCATTTAAAATGGACTGTGGCAAAGTGGAAAACTGTTCTGTGGTCAGACGAATCAAAATTCCAGCTTACACATCTGGAAAGGCACCATCAATGCTGAAAGGTATATCCAAGTTCTAGAACAGCATATGCTCCCATCCAGACGTCGTCTCTTCCAGGGAAGACTTTGCATTTTCCAACATGACAATGCCAGATCACATACTGCATCAATTACAACATCATGGCTGCGTAGAAGAAAGATCCGGGTACTGAAATGCCCAGACTGCAGTCCAGATCTTTCACCCATAGAAAACATTTGGCGCATCATAAAGAGGAAGATGCGACAAAGAAGACCTAAGACAGTTGAGCAATTAGAAGCCTGTATTAGACAAGAATGGGAGAACATTCCTATTCCTAAACTTGAGCAACTTGTCTCCTCAGTCCCCAGACGTTTGCAGACTGTTATAAAAAGAAGTGGGGATGCCACACAGTGGTAAACATGACCTTGTCCCAACTTTTTTGAGATGTGTTGATGCCATGAAATTTAAAATCAACAAAATCAATCTCAGTTTAAACATTTGATATGTAATTTATGTTGTATTCTGAATAAAATATTGAAATTTGAAACTTCCACATCATTGCATTCTGTTTTTATTCACAATTTCTATTGTCCCAACTTTTTTTGGAATCGGGTTTGTAATAATATTTCACAAAATTACTGTTTTTCCTATATTTTTATCAAATAAAATGCAGCTATGGTGTCACAAGAGACTTTTGTCAAAGACGTTTAAAAGAACAGACCCCAAACTTCTGAACAGTAGTGTATATATTTTGTCATTTTGTATTGTTAATATCCAGTAAGATATTTATACAATGAAAATAAGTGCTTTTTTAAGTCTTAGTTTGAATGAGCATTAAATTGGAAGCAAATCTCAGTAGTGTTTTCCTTTTCTTTTCTTTTTTTTTTTTTTGCTCAGACAAAAAAGATCAAATCTGTACCAGAAATCCAAAATTGGTTGACCATGTAAATACTGTGGCAGTGTATGCATGTTAACACATCGAGTTGACTGTAATGCATCAAAAATGTCTTATTTGAATAGCAGGCTGCGCTGCTGGCTCTCTGCCTGACTGTCTTCGTGTATTGCTGAATTTCATTTTGCGTGCGAGATCGAAGCTCTTCTTTATGGCTTGAGTGCGACCTTTGTCAACCCCTGTGAATTAGCTAGAAGCGTATCAGCTGCGCCGGCCTTTTTCTCGACCGTCCTATTAGCTGAGTAAAGCAAAGCAGGGGTCACCTTTAAGTAACCTTATCTTGTAATTGGGTTCAAGGTTAAGTGACCTGGGAGCGGAGAGGTCCAGGGTTAAGGTTGGGGTGACGGGGAGGGAGGCAGCATTTAATCACAAATGGGGGAAGAAATCAAGGACCAGGATTCAACTGTCTGGGTCAGACCTCTATGCGATCTGACCGCGGGGGTGAAGGGAAGTTGTAGAGCAGCCCATATTCAAGTCAAGGTCCTCAAAGCTTTTAACCTTAGCGCAAATCGATACAGGCAGCGACGGGGCTAATATTTATCTTACAGATGGGAGTATTAAACGAGGGCTTTGCCAGACCTTCCCACAACAGACCGGTAGCATCTCGAAGCTCCTCTAATTGAAATGTATGCGGGAAAACAGGCGATGAATGAAAAACAGCTCTGACAGCTTTTCGCTCCAGCGACTGCCCCACATTAGCTGCCCGCTAGGAGATGAATGACCAGCGGCGCGAGGGTTCAGCCGGAGCGACCCATAGACCTGTCCACTGCCAAGGGCAAGGAAATTGGCCAGATTAAAGAGCTTGTAAATAACGAGTCATAAACATCTGCCTTATAAGATCGTCCGTCCATGTGGGTCTCCATCTAGAGCTCATGAAGCTCTTACAATCTCTTGGATATGCTGTACAGTGTTACTAAATAAAAAATACAAATGTATTATTCTTCATATCATGATGTTGCATCCTTTTTTCCATGATCCTTTGCTTTAAAATAACTGTTATTTACTAGGCAATATATAGAACATTTTTAATGTTATTTTTTCATAATGATTTTGTGGCAATAAAAAAACTATGCAATTATAAATTTGCAGAGATTTAAGTGGGATTTTTTTTTTTTTTTTTTAGTTAAATAGGATCTCTGATTTAAATCTCTTTAGCAAAAGTCTGATTCATCTCCATGAATTCTCTTACAAACATTTTAATTATTTTTTTCAACAACTTTTGTGCATCACACCCATAACAATACAAACATTTAATTTTAAGTTGTACAATACATATAGGTAAGTTAATACTGCTTTTTATGATTATATGTATTGCTTTGTCACAATGATTAATCAGCCTATATTTTTGTGCCAGCTTGATCAATTAACAAAAGCGTCATAAATATAATATAATATGAATTTTCAGTAAATGTTGTTCAACATATATATATATATATATATATATATATATATATATATATATATATATATATATATATACACACACACACACACACACTCCTAGTGACCATTTAATGAACAACAGCTAATTTAGCATTTTTACAGATTTTAGATTGCATTAAACAGCAATAATGTTGGTTTGGTCAAAATCAATACTGATTTTTTTTTTTTTAAGTTATATTTATGGGCTTTTTGTGCCTTTATTCGGAGAGGACCTCAGAGAGGAAAGTATTGGGTGGAGAGAGGGGAGCGGGATCGGCAAAGAACCTCGAGACGGGAATCGAACTATGGTCGCCATGAACACATTTGCACCAATGTCGGCACAACCACTAGGCTATCGGTGCCGACAAAATCAGTATTGATTTTAAAGAAAAAATGTACAATATATGTGTTTGTTATGCCTAAAGTCAAGTGTTGATATGCATGCATGATATTTCTGATGTCACTCTGATGAAAGATGTGCTTACTTTGAGTATAAATACATGTGTGGATAGCTCTCATATAGCTGTTGCAAGGCATGCAAAACTGAATGCCAGCTAAGAGCTTTAAGAAACCACTTATTGATTTTATTGTAATTCACACTATTCTAAATACACATTCCCTCTGCGACAGCAGTCCTAAATGAATGCATATCTGCAATGCATGTTTACTATGAAACAAAGTTATTGATTGTTGTGTTTAACACACATTTAATTGTAAACTCTATTATAGACCCTATAATCCCATAAACTTTTTAAAAATTCAGAGATGCCATTATGTTTGTGCACATGCAATACTTTCAATTATTCTGTCCTCTGACAATTTGCTTTAAACACCCTCTCCCTTCCCCTTCAATTTATTAGCTGCCATCTTTGACCCGAAGAGTGACCCCTATCTTAAACACATTTCAATGCAGCCAACAAAATTAATCTGACAGATAAATCACGGCCTTACAAATGCTGGTGGCAAGGAAGACAAGGTCAAAGTCACAGAGGGAATATAAAATTAAGCTAGAATCAGTGTAGCATTATAAAATCTACTCCATATCTGAAGGTTAAAAAAAATGAAGAAACGGGATATTCTAGTAGCAGCGGTTTGCTGTCTGCTGTCTCTGCTCTGTTAATAGGCCAGGTCATTTTAAACAGCTAGTACAGCTAGCAGCTGATTTGATTTGTATGACAAGTCAACCAATCGAGCATATTTTCAATGACCTTTGAACTCAAAGCTTTCCAGTTGGCTGCTTGGGGATGCCACCTTCACTTGACCCCTCACCCTACACAGTCATTCCATGGTCATGTGAGAAAACTGGGCCCACACAGCATGTCTAAAAGAGTCAGTGTTTATCCATATACCTACTTCTATTCTTTAAAGTGCCCCATTATGTTTTTTCGATTTCTGTTTCGATCTTTACGTATCATGCAGTGTGTAATATAGCTGTTAGTGAATGTAAAATGTCTGCGAAGTGCCTGAGAAATTGTAGCTGAGGCCTGGAAGAGTTTTGTTGTTGACATGTCGAAAATACACTTTTCTGCTCTGTGAATCCACTGTGCATGCACTTCAAAAGGATGAGGACTCAGACTCCAACTGATAGGACAAAAACAGTGCCATTGTTACTGTTCATATTATTGTGTATCAAGTGCTGAGGAAGCTGAAATCCATATATGGTAATGGGCGTTTCGCTTCCGACACATGCTGTAAGTGATCGACCAATCACAACAGACTGGGCCATCTGAGCAGAGCAAGCTCTTGGAAAGGAGGGATTTAGAGAGACAGAATCTTCGCACGAACCATTTTCAGACTCTTTGAGAATTGTGGTGTATTTTGACTGCATGCAAGTAAACCTATTGTAGGAGACTCCAAAACAAAATTAGGAATCTTTAAATAGCATAATAGGGGCACTTTAATACATTTATCTACACTATTGTTGTCAAAAGTACTAAATTCCATACCAAGTTAGTTCTGAAATTTTAATAATATGACGCTTTGAGTGCTGTTGAGCGGATTCGTAAACACCTGATTGGCCGTTGTGTTCACGCGCTCAACAGATATGTCAAGAGTATAACAAGAGCATTAATTATCATTTTAAGGCATCTTATATTTTGTGAATGGAAAAACAAATCGCAATAGTCCCTTATGTGATTAACTTTAGTTTCATTAATTTGCATGTATTAAAGTCAAAAGATGGCGCTGTTGCGCGTTCTTCAGGCTCTCGCAACAATGCTTCAGAACATCTCGCAATCAAAGATTAGCGCACATTTGTCAACCGATTGCTTATGAACTCATGCTGATTAATTATGACAAAGTTTACTTTATATTATTTATATTGTAATGTGTTGTAAACGGTTGTAACAACTAATTAAATCTTCCTCATTTGAAAGTAAATTTCAAAATAAGAGTCCTGCTGTATTTCGGCCTGTTCATTAATCAAAGTCAATCAGTACGTATATCATTTTCACCCATTTGTTATTTGGTTACACAAACCAAATTTAATGTATTTATTTCCATATATTTAGGGGCCAAGCACCGAAGGTGCTTAGGCACCTATTGTTATTGTTGGCGTTCCGTACGCTTATTATTAGGGGCCAAGCACCGAAGGTGCGGAGGCACCTATTGTTATTGTTGGCGTTCCGTACGCTTATTATTAGGGGCCAAGCACCGAAGGTGCGGAGGCACCTATTGTTATTGTTGGCGTTCTTTTTTTATTCTTCTTCTTCCGCTCTTGAAGTCTATGGCAGACCATAGAACCGTTTGCGGGAAAGTTATGAAATTTGGCACACAGTTAGAGGACAGTCTGATCTATGTCCATAGCCAATTTGGAGTCTCTAACTCAATCCCTCTAGCGCCACCAGCTGTCCAAAGTTGCACTTATGTTTATGTTAATAACTTTTGAACCGTAAGGGCTAGAAACAAAATTCAACGAATTCACGAATCGATCGCACCCTATGACGTCATTTTCCGTCATGAAAATTTTTCCGCCATTTTGAATTTTCTGAAAAACTTACTTTTTCGAACTCCTCCTAGGCCGTTACTCTGATTTTCATGAAAATTTAATCAGATCATCTTCAGACCATGCTGACAAAAAGTTATGGAATTCAAGTTGATTCCTCAAACCGTTTTCGAAAAACTCACGAACGAATTGTACGTAGTGCTTGTGAAAACAGAAGTAAGGCTGTATCTCCGCAACGCTTTATCGTATTCAGACCAAACTTGGTACATGTCATCACAAGCATGACCTGAGGTACCATACAGTGTTTCGGCGCAGCGCCACCTACTGGTGCGGAAATATGAAAAATGGGTATTTTTGCTTATAACTTCTGATGGGTTTGTCCAAAAATCATAAATTTGGTCTTGTTGGATTCGGGGAATCATGCCGAGTCGAATGATATCCAATTTTCCCAATTCGGCCATTTTGGCCGTCGGCCATTTTGAATTTTGTGCTAAAATGCTGTATTTTACGAACGCATTAACGTATCTTTACAAAACTTGGTATGGGTCATCAGCACAATGCCCTGAAGGAGCCTGAGAAGTTTCGGCACAGCGCCACCTTGTGGTCAAAAGTTATAACAAAATTTACAAAAATGCTAATAACTTTTGACTGTATTCACCAATTGTAATGAAACTGGTCTCAGTAGATTCCTTGGGTCATGCTGAGAACATAGATATCACATTTGCTATAGTCAGCTAAACTTCCTGTCCGCCATATTGTTTTTCTTCAAAAACCTACTTTTTCGAACTCCTCCTAGACCGTTGCTCCAATATTCACCAAAATTGAACCGTGTCATCTTCAGACCATGCCGACAAAAAGTTATGGATTTCAAGTCGATAAGTCAAACCGTTTTCGTATACCGGAGCAAAGAATTTGAGATGTGATGCAAAAATTACCCTTGAAGCTGTATCTCTACAATGCTTTGACATATTTAGACCAAACTTGGTACATGTCATCACAAGCATGACCTGAGGCATTATACAGTGTTTCGGTGCAGCACCACCTACTGGAGTGGAGATATGAAAAATTGTTATTTTGCTCATAACTTCTGATGAGTTTGACCAAAATTCATAAATTTGGTATGGGTCATCAGGACAATGCCCTGAAGGAGCCTGAGAAGTTTCGGACCAGCGCCACCTCGTGGTCAAAAGTTATAACAAAATTTACAAAAATGCTAATAACTTTTGTCTATATTAACCAATTGTAATGAAACTGGTCTCTGTAGATTCCTTGGGTTATGCTGAGAACATAGATATCAAATTTGCCATAGTCAGCTAAACGTCCTGTCCGCCATATTGTTTTTCTTTAAAAACCTACATTTTCGAACTCCTCCTAGACCGTTGCTCCGATTTTCACCAAAATTGAACCGTGTCATCTTCAGACCATGCCGACAAAAAGCTATGGATTTCAAGTCCATATGTCAAACCGTTTTCGTATACCCGAGCAAAGAATTTGAGAGATGATGCACCAGATGTTAGATGTTAGATGCACCAGGTGATGGGAATTTAGGTAATCAGGGAACCGGCTTTACTGACGAAAAGCGCGTGACAATCGCATGCAATATATCGCCCAGCCCTAATAGTGACATTCATTTCCCAGAAAAATTACAAGATGAAAATGCTGAAACTGTAAAGGGGAGATAAATAAACAACACAGTGACTAAAAGTAAGTGATTTAACAATTTAAGTTCATTGTTGTGTGGCTCTTAAAAAAAAAATATTTGGTGACTGTTTTTCCCCCCTAGAAGCCAATGGCTCCTTAATGAATTTTTTGCTGTCTTAAGCAGTCAAATTCTAGCAGACTGACTAATATTTATTATTTTAAGGCTATTGAGTCACTCTTGAAGCTTGACAGCCCCAGTCCTTATTCACTGTCGAGTCACTTTTGGTGTTCCATGGTAGAAAAAAGTCTGAGCGGCTTTGGACTGACATGAAGGTGAGTAAATAATCTTAATTTTAAGTGAACTTTTCCAAGTCTTTAAGGTGATGTGTTGCGATTAGACGGATCTGTAGGCAGCTACTGTTCAGTAGCCCAAGGAATATCCTCCTCACTTTACAGCTGGCAGGATTAAAGGGGCTTCCTGTCCCATGACTGACCTTAAAAGCCAATCCAGATGTCCTACAGCCCTCAAGACAAAGAACTCAGGTGACATATCTTGTCTTGAGGGCACTTGAGCTCCTCTTCTAAAGAGGCGGTTCTTTTAAGTGCTCCGTCATCCTGGCAAATGCCTTTTCAATTATTGCACGAGTTTCTCCCTCGCTTGTCTGCAAACACCGTAATTGTCCAGGAGAGAGCATTATGCATTCAGAACGGCTTCAGAGGTTTTTCTGGGGTTAAAAGTGACACATCTCTGAATATTAGATAAAGGAAAAGGCCACACAAATGGAACCTCAAAGAGAGGTTAATGCTCATGAAGAGATTGGAGGATTAGGTGGTCCTCAGGGCCAGATTTTATGCTGAGCTCATAGTATAGTTCTTAAGCCAGCAGAAGACTCACAAATGGAGGGCACAAAAGACGAATATGTAGGAACAAATCTGCAGAATCTTTTTAGACATCTGATACACTAACATTCCAAAGTTTGGGGTTTGTATGTTTTTGTAATGTTTAATATTATGCTCTCCAAGGCCGCATTTATTTGAACAAAAATATATTAAAAACAGTAATTGTGAAATATTATTACCATGTAAAATGTAATTTACTCCTGTGATCATTTTCAGCATCATTACTCTAGTCTTCAGTGTCACATGATCCTTCAGAAATCAATCTAATATGCTGATTCGCTGCTAAAGAAACATTTCTGATTATTATCAATGTTGAAAACAGTTTTGCTGCTTATTTTGTAGAAACCGTGATGCATTTTTTTTAGGATTCTTTGATGAATATAAAGTTCAAATGATTTATTTGAAATAGAAGTTTTGTATAACAAAGTAAAAGTCTTTACTGTGTGTCACTTTTGATCAATTTGATCCGTCCTTGCTGAATACGTTTTTTTTTTATGTCACTTACCCCAAATTTGTGAGCTTTCCTCCCTAAATAATGTACAAATCTAAAAAAAAAATAAATAAATAAAAAAAGAAAGAAAGAAAGAAAGAAAGAAAGAAAGAAAGAAAGAAAGAAAGAAAGAAAGAAAGAAAAAAAAATGTTTTGAGGTTATTACCTAGATCATTGGTTCTCAACTGACACTAAACATGCTAAAAGCAAATAATCAAATGCATCTAACCATATTTTTGTTGGAACCATCAAATGCCATATGTTCAGTTAAACTCTTAAATTCACAATATTAACAATGTTGTGTGATGTGACTTTGTCCTTGAAAATCATTAAAAAAAAACTGATCAAGGGAAAAGAAAATATAACCCAGACTACATTTAATAAGGGTCCAATTTCAGTGAGGATAAACATGATTGATGCTGACCACAAGTTTTCTTTTTCAAAAGAGATATAGAAACCATAACTGTCTGTTTTACTGTTCAGATTGGTAACACTTTACGATAAGGTTCATTAGTTAACATTAGTTACCTACATTAATTAACATGAACTAATAATGAACTGCACGTAAACAGCATTTATTAATCATTGTTAATGTTAATTTCAACATTTACTAATATGTTAATAAAAATCTTGTTAACATTAGTTAATGCACTGTGAACTAATATGAACAAACAATGAACAACTGTATTTTCATGAACTAACATTAACGAAGATTAGTAAATACAGTACTCGAGTCTTCAGTGTCACATGGAACAGCATGAGTAAAATGTATTGCTCATCATGGTTAGTTCATGTTAGTTAATAACTTTATTGTAAACTGTTACCATCATGTTAATATGATGCTTTATTTTAATATTTAAATATTCTTGTAGTTAAGCAGTTAAAGGATTAGTTCACTTCAGAATTAAAATTTCCTGATAATTTACTCACCCCCATGTCATACAAGATGTTTCTCTTTTTCTTCAGTCTAAAAGAAATTAAGGTTTTTGAGGAAAACATTCCAGAATTTTCTAGTGGACTGGGGTACAATGGGTTGAAGGTCCAAATTGCAGTTTCAACGCATCTTTAAAGAGGTAAGGGTATTATCTAGCGAAAAAAACGCTCATTTTCAAAAAAATTATATACTTTTTAACCCCAAATGCTTGTGTTGCACTGCTCTGCTAAACGCCACACATTACGTAATCATGTTGAAAAGGTCACTCGGAAGTACCGATCCAGTGTCTACAAAGCAAACGTGCAAAAACTAGTCAAACTGCCTTTACAAAAAAAGGTAAAACAATGATATCGGACAATTTTGAAGTTGGAGGAGAAAATGAGATGTTGAATGAGAGTTTTTCTCCTTAACGTGGTACTTCCGCGTGACCTTTCCAACATGATTACGTAATGTGTGGCGCAGTGCAAGACAGTTCACCCAAAAATGAACATTTTGTCATCATTTACTCATGTTGTTTCAAACCTGTATGAGTTTCATTCTTCTATCGAACACAAAAGAAGATATTTTAAAGAATGTCAGTAACAGTTGACGGTAGCCATTGACTTCCATAGTACTTTTCCCCTACTAAGTTAATGGCTACCGTCAACTGTTTTGTTACCCTTATTCTTCAAAATATCATCTTTTGTGTTCAACAGAAGAAAGAAACTCATACAGGTTTGGAACAGCATGAGTAAATGATGACGAAATGTTCATTTTTTGGTGAACTATCCCTTCAATACATTTTCAATGTTTGATTTTAAGAACATTTTTGTTTACTTTTGAAAAATATCAGTGCTGTTTAAGGTCTCCACTTTGGTTCTAAAGCAAAACAAGTCGACAAGACACTGTAATAGTTACTGTAGTTCTCCCTCATCACTCCACATATTCCTATTTTCCCTAGGCCTTCAAATTCCCCTTGTTCAGTTCATAACATCATTCTACCCTTCCATTTCTCCTCGCTTCTCTTCCTTTCTCAGTATAAGGTTGTCAGAGTTTTTTGGGATCCAGTGAGCTGTGAAATCGCACAAATTGCTGTTGCTTTACGTCTGGCCCTGTGACAGAAAGAGAAAGAGGAGGAGGAGAGAGAAGAGAGATTTTCTGCTCCAACACTTCTGAACCTTTCCTGCACCCCCCGTAATCACACACAGACACAGAAGCACACGCACAGCTGCAAAACTGCACCCCCCCCCCCCCCCCCCCCCAAACTCTAATCCACTCTCATCATACAAGCCCCCCCACCCACACCCCCGTTCCCACTCGACAACACCTCCACCACTTTGCTTTAGAATCCGGGTCACTTCACCGAACAACCACGCGAGGCCTCGAGAGTGATAAAACCTTCCGACACGGTACTGCATCCTCTGATAAAACTAACACTTTCACCAACTACTATAAGTGACAAGTGTCACTAGCACCAACAAGGTGAAATTGTGATGTTCCAGCCCAATATTTGGTCAAAACATTGTAAATAATGAGGCTCCTGGTATTTTTTTAAACTATTTTTCAATCAATTCTGGTGTATTTACTCACTTAAATGTAAGTGAAATGATGCTGCTGCGCTCCAAACATAACATATAGCATACTTAATAAAGAATAAATAAAAAAATAAAATAATAATTAAAATAAAAATATATTTTGGAGCTTGACAGGACCCATTCTCATTTACATTCATTATATGGAAAGTATATGCAAAGGAAAAGAAAGTAGCACGTTTTTTGGAATGACATGAGGGTGAGTTTCAATTGAGATTTAGGCCTACATATTTAGCAGAAGTGTCCAGAGCTTCTTCCAAAACGTGCTTTGCGTTCATGTGAGACTGCCATAATGATGCATATATAGGCTGTATTACATTATATTAATTCCTTAGGAACAGCTACAGTAGCACAAGAATGCAGGTTTGTATAGCAACGCACACCATGCATTTGCATCTTTTGTGTGTTTGAGTATGTCTGTTACACAGGATACACATTCTGAACGTAATCTGCTTTGAAAGCTAAAGTATGTAGCCTATGTCCACCCACACACACACACACACACACACACACACACACACACACACACACACACACACACACACACACACATCAATATTTCCTTTAGTGGAGTAATGAAGAGTCAAACCTGAAACAGTTGCATGTCCACGATCTGCCCAGTTTTTTGTCCAATGCTATTTAGTCAGATATATACTTCCCTCTTGTGGTGGATAGCTGATACTACAATCTGTCTGTAGCTTTGAGGTTTCATTCATTTTCAGGATTTTGTTCTTAGAGTGTGTAGAATAACACAAGGGCACCATTTTATAGGCTAGTGCTATAAGGTTTAAAGAGATTTATGTGCTCTGATTCGCGTCTTGACCGTTATAAACTCACTGTAACATCTCTCTTTCCTGAAGCGTTTGAGGCTTTCATCAAATTGTGCCGAAAAACTCCTTTAAGCTTTTCAACACCGTGCACACTAACGACATCTTGTGGTCAAAAGGTGTAAAAGCTGCCTCTTTTTTTTTTTTTCATTTAACCTTATAAATCAGTTTGTGCTGTGAAAAAAAAGGCAATACAAATAATTAATCTATATAAATACTCTTTCACGTGTCGTGGTACTTAAATTAATTCACAAACTCATTTATTCATGAAAGCATAAATGGGACGAATTAACTTTACAGTGGTGTTACTGTAGCAATTTGTATGAATCTGTTTCTATCACAGTACAGTTCTATCTGTTGGCATTTCACAGTACAGCATGTTATATTTATAATCTTTATTCTAAAAACTACTTTAACTCCACATTATGTTGACAATATTACATAAAGATACATTTTACTCACCTCTTTATTACAGTAATCTGTTGTTGAATACGAATTTGACACATTTTCCCCCACATCAATAAAGACAATTCAGTCACAAGGTTTTAAAGGAATTCAGAATGATTTCAAAACCAAGCACCTTAATAAAATTGTTGGACTTGAACTTCACAGAAAACTATTAAGAAACTTAAATTTCAGCCATGGGACTCTTAATATACAGATTTTGTTTATGTGGTAATCTGCATTTTTTAAGAACAGGTCAAATGCGGCATGTTTGTCTATGGCTGCGTCCGAAACCGCCTACTTCTCTACTATTTAGTAGGGGGAAAGCAGTAGGCGAGCGAGTAAGTATGTCAGAAGCAAAAAGAGCGAAAATTACCTAGGTGACGTAATAATTCTCGCGAGAGTCTGCCGTGCGCCTACTTAAAGTGCGTCCGAAACCGCCTACTTAAGCAGTAGGCGAGCAGTTAAGTATGTCAGAAACCTCAGTAATCATAAATGAGTAGTCGAGGAGTTCCCGGATGGCCTACTACTTCCGCCCAGATTCTGAAGTGTTCCTCGATAGATACTTTACTTTTCTATCCCAGGAGGCCACGGGAGAGGATACGTCATATCAAAAGCGACGCGGATGCTGTCAAATGTGAGTATTGAAAACCAAAAACACATTTGTTGAACTACTGTAGAGTAAACTGCTGAATGTGTGAAGATGCTAGACACTATAGTTGTGACTTTACTGTAAACACGATTTATTATGTATGATGTAGATAACGGGATCTCTAGTAAACACACATAACTTAATTCTCCGAAGTGGAATTACATATTCTAAACCAGAGCTTCCCAAACTTCAGAGTGGTAAGGCCCCCCCAAAAACATAGCAAAAGCTCCACTATATAGGATAGAGAGATCCCGCAAACATCCTCGGATAGCAATCATCACATAATTTAGAGGAAAATAAATAGAAATGCTCAGAAAAGTGACGTAAACATAGGGCATGTTATCAATATATTTTTAAATGTGTAAGCCTTTGGATTTAAAAGCCTTAGTGGAGTTGTTTTTGTGCATTCTTGTGATCGCAAATAAATGGAAGCATGCGCAACTGAATAGGTCTGTGTTTTCTTTTTATGTCAATATAAATATCAGTTAGATTTAGCATGATTGATGTGCACTCCTGACATAAATTAATACATTACTATTACTGTAACTTTTTTTTATTGTAAAACACTGTTGAAATATTGATGCCGGAATCTTAAATCTTTAAGTACAAAAACAAACGTTCGCAAGTTTGGATCGTTAAATCTTGAATGACTGTCAACTGTTGAATGAATGAGTGTCACGTCCAGCTTGTTTACTTCGAACCGGAAGACGCTCCCACGTTTGACGCAAGGCCTCATGGGGCGTAGGAAACTTGTGGATAGATCAGTAGTGTATATATATATATATTATATATATATATATATATTTGTATATTAGATATATTTCATAAAGTCTCTTTGCACAAAATTATCAACATTTATTAACCAGTTTGTAAGAATTTCTTTTTCAGTTTGTAAGAAACTACCATAAAATGTAATATTTTTATATTCCTGTGAAAGATGACGTAAACATTCTTTACAAATATATTTAAAGAGTTCATTTGCAAAAACAGATAACTTAAAGATAACAAAATTAAAAGTATGTATAAAAAATAAATAAATAAATAAAAGTTTTAGCAAAAGCAAAAGATAACTCCAACAGTCGTTTTTTGGCAAAAGCAACTCCACATTTCATGTTTCAGAGTTAAACAAAACCAAGTAATTTAAAACGCACTCAAACACACGTGCACACAAACACACACGCATCCACGCACTTCTGCATACACGCGCGCGCACACATACACAAACGCAAAAGGACAAACAAGGGTTCAGCATGTAAAAGTCGTGTAAGGTGTACAAGGACTTGCAGGAGTCGAAATTATAAATCCTCGATCACTTTTAGTCAGCTTTGACTAAAATACCGGCTTTTTGACAAAACGGATTTTGAGTTCAGAACGTGCTATATGTGGAGAATAATGCACACGCACAGCAGTCAGTTATTTATTTATTTATTTATTTATTTTAAAATGGCGTTTATCGGTTTTTGCAAATGAACTTTTCAGGTTCATACAGGATACATGTACTCCTCGCTGTAGCTACTTACTAGTTTTACATTTACTTGAAGTGCAGTTAGGTCTGTTATTGGGTTATTCTCATCCTCTGCTCCACCGTGGCATTATTGAATTGACCAACTGTGAATTCCTGCTAAGCAACTGACGTCAGTTTGAAAATATGTATCTCACCTCGCTATAATGTGAAAAAATAATGTTTTTATATGTTTTATGTTTGTGTAATAAGGAGGGAAGAAATCACATTTCAGAACAATTAGAATATTTTAATTTTTTTTAAATTATTTTAATATCTTGATTTAGCCTATCCACGGCCCCCCTACAATACCGCTACGGCCCACCGGGGGGCCGCGGCCCACAGTTTGTGAAGCACTGTTCTAAACAATATACATCTTAAAGATGCTTATTAAATGTTTATTTAACCTCTGACAGGAACATCTTTAAGTATTATGACTTATGAGTGGTGGATTATGTATTATGAGTGATGTGTTTGTGCTGTTATTCAATGTTGTCAACACTGCTTACATTACATGAATGAAAATAATGTAAACAAATAAATCTACAGTAACTACACATAAGTTTAATCTATTTTATTTGTCCATTAGTACTGTTAATAAATTAAGGAACATTTGTGTTGGATAAGAAGTGAGTTAACACATCAACATGTAAATGTAGATTTGAGCACATAAATCTCAGGAAACTTGTCTGATGTTGCAGGGACAGATGAGCACACGTGTGTTTATCAGGTAGAGGAATGATGCCATCAAAAGCTTTGGGTGAGGATACTACAGAAATGAATACAAAGTCTATTTAAATCTAAAGTCTAGTTTATTTTAATTATTGGAATTTAAACAGACTTATTACAGCACTTTTCTGGTTCTTGAGGTCTGTATGTTTGCTGCAGAGCTTTTGTGGAGCAGGACCTGCAAGGAAAGCTGACGACGGCATTTGTTAGAAATAAAGAGGAAAGCCTGAAACAAAATATAAAGTAAGATCATTTTGTTATTTCTAAAACAGAAAATAAATAACACTGTGCAGTTAAAATGGCTGCTTTTGTATTAAATTTGTGCATTATTGTAGGATGTGAATGTCCTCAGACTGGTGTGAGCACTGAGGATGGAGAGCCACAGCAGATCCTGGGAATGGTCCAGTGTCATGGACGAGATCCTCCATCACTCCTCCTTTCAAGTGACTCAATCAAGGACACACTGGTGGAGACGCTGCACAGATCAAACCAGCAAACCTTCTGCTGACCAGCTCAGTGGTTTAGCCCACCACACCACAAATGTAATGAAGCTACAACAAAAATAGCAAGTAATTGTAAAAATATGAAATGAAATGTCAAGAAACAGAATGCTGACATGAATTAATTGTAAAATGTTTTAATCTGCTGATGGAGAGCACATGAATGTTTGCAGCAGCAGATTGTCCCGCACATCTTCTCCCACTCCTGCTTCAAGGTTGAGGGGTTCAGGGGTCCATCATCATCATTTTCCTCATCCTCTGGATCAACACTGTCCCCATTGAGAAGAGCAGCAGTGAGGGACATGATGATGGTGTTCATCAGCTGCTTGATCAGAATAAAGCTGCAGAATTGGCACAGCTGTGTTGAGATGACAGCAGGACTGTAAATACATGATTGTTAGGTCAATACATTTGAATAAAGCTTTGTTTCGTGTGTTGTTGTCTTGTATATGTATTTATTTATTGTCATTATTACTTTAATTATTTTACTTTTTTTATTAATTATGCCATTATTATCAGTAAATGTATATATTTTATTAAGCAATGAATTAATGCATGAATTGACTGTAATTTGAGATATATTCACATCAGCTGTATTTGTCTAGTGTGTGTATTCATGCACAGCTGTCATATGACAAAACATTACATTTTGCTTGTTTTACTAAAGAAGTAAAATGAAAAGTTATATAATTAAGTTTTGGTCAGCATTTATCATTGTTATTGTGTATAAGTGTTGGGATGTGCTAGCAGAGCAATTCATTCTGGAGTAAGCTTTGAGCAGCTGCTGAAGTCTTCTTTGGCTTCAGACATTGCTAACACTGAGGAAAACTGCTCTAGGTAGGGTTGAGTTACTGGTGCTGTGAGGTGTTAGTGCACCCGTCACTCATATCTTTATTTTTATTGCAGGATCTACAATTACATACAAGATCAGGGAAAATACCATACTTGTATCTTTAACAATGAACAATAATAATAACAAAAAAACAAACAAATATGGGTTTGTATACATGATAGTTTGAGATTATATACACAGACATAAAACATGACAAGATTAAATATTTTGAATACATCATAATGCATAAAAGTTATTTATTTGTTTATAATTTATAAGCATGAGGGATGAAACTAAAGCTAATTCAACAATAAAAAGAGGAAAACAAATGAGATGTATGCCACTTTTGCTTGTGGATTGACATTTTTGCATACAAAATAAAGAAATTAACAATATATTCACGTGAATTTGGGTCAGTAGTTAAAAATATAAGAACTTTAAATTAACCCAGCTATGTATTAGTTGTACTAGAATTACAAAATTACTGGCAGCTGTTTCTTCAACAAGACCACAAAATAAAGTTTGATCAATATCAAGATATTTACAGATGAATTAAACCCGTCACTCATATCTTTTCAGTGGTTGCGCTTGCGATAACGTAGGTCACATGATAACGTCAACATGGCGGATTATTCACGGATCTCATTCATACTCAACGAGATTTGGCTATGAAGTACCTACTCTTTTAGCGCTCGTTAAGTAAGTACTTAATGAAATTAAGTACCTACTCATTGAGTAGGCGGTTTCGGACGCAGCCTGTGTATAAAGTATGGTTCATTTTGATAGATAGATAACCGGGAGGGAGGCCGGGCATCCTGGATACGTGACAGGTGATGCAGGACTGTGCCGGCCACTTGGGACGCCAGGGCGGGTGAGGCTCCTTTGGTCCTGTGGCCTTGGCCCAGACCCCAGGCTTGGCCACACAGTTCGTGGAGGACTGAGTCTGGAGCGGGCTCGGTGAGTGGAGACACTAAGGCTGCGTCCGAAAACCTAGGTAGCAGTCTTGCTGCCTCGCTGTCTTATAAAAGAATGACTTGTACGGCAGCGTTTGTACATAAAAGGTACCTCACGAAACTGATTTCGGACAGACTTCTGCGGCAGCGAAACAGTTTAATGATCTACAGCAATATAGCGCGAGCTTTGGTGAGAACTAAACAAATATTTAATTACTACAGTAGTAATTTCTCGATAGAAATGATATCAAAATTGAAATATGTTGGTCAAAATCGTACATTTGTACAAAAACTGAGCAGCAAATGCAACTTTCGGACGCAATCTTCATTTTTCTAGCTCAACTGTCACAGAATGGAAAGCACAGGATTGTGGGATATCAAAGGCAGCTAAGGATACATCTATGCTTCCTTCAGAAATCGATCAGATGAAGGCATCTCAGGAAACAGGAAGTGAGGCTAACATTGGATTCGGACGTGCCTTGATTCCTTCCTACCTTGAAATGTGTCCTCAGAAGGCAGCATTTTACAGTTTTCGGACACAGCCTAAGAGACTTCTTGTCAGAACCAGCCAGTGGTCTTCTTCAGATTCTGGTGAGGGCACCTGTATGGTGGTGGCCATCTTAAATGAGGGTTCAGTTGTGTACACTAGATGTCGCCTTGGCTACGGCAGTTCATTGGAATGAATGCGTCAATAGAGCCACCATCTTGGAACAGGGGAGCCCCTCCTCTAATACATCAGCATCAAAGTAGGCAAAGGGGTACTTTTTAAAAATATAAATGCATAGTGCTAGTAGGCCTAAGTTTATTAATCATATTCTTCCACTTGAGTAAATTTCAAATTAACTATCGCTACTTACATATTATTAAAGAATAAAACAGAAAAACATGGAAAAAAAAAAAAAAAAAAAAAAAAACACACCACAGTGGTACTTGGGGAGATCTAGAACAATAATCAGGTGGAGTTTGTAGAAAACAATTTGACTTCATATTTTTATGAATTTTTAAAATTTCTGTATAGCGAGGTAGTCTATGACTCAATATACAGATTATTGAAGAATAAAACATCATGATAGTCACCACAGTGGTACTTAATTGGGAACATGTATAACAAGAATCAGGTGAAGTTTGCAGTAAACTGTTTCATTTTATTTATTAAAAAAAAAAAAAAAAAAAAAGTTCTTCTGACACTTAACACTACCATACAACCTCATGCAGACACACAATACATTAAGCATAGATGGCGTGATCGCATACGGGTATAGCCATGGCAGGTCAAGTGACAGGCGCATAATCTGTGACAGGTTTAGTGGCAGCGGTGACAGGTCGTGGGGCAGCCTCATATAGCGGTGACAGGTCGAGTGATGGTCTCAGTGGCAGCTGCCCCTGCCACGCAAAGATTTTACCCCTGCTGTGGTTTTCCTAACTATCAAAAACTAACTAGCATGGATTAGCTGCGGTCATTAACCAAGGACTGAAACAAACCAACGCAACTAGAAATATAATTTCGTAACATTCAATATCATAAAACACATTCTCACTTGTGAAATGTAATCCCTTGCGGTCTGGTTTTTAGATTTCTTTTGTTTGGACATCCATACGGAGCACAAAAATCCGGCATCATCCATGAATTCAAAGTACAGGCGGAGATAGCAGAGTTACCTAGCCACTTCCTATGACAAGACCCCGGTTCCAAGATGGCGGCAGGTTTTGACGCATGCTTATGGTGCGTTCAAGTCATGTCGGAAAGATCGTATTTACGAGCAGAACCGACATGAACGCCACCATAATGTCGTAAATACCAGTGGGAAGCTCGTAATTTTCTTTAAGCTCCGATCTGTACGAGTTGGGGGCGTGTCAGTCAGAAACATAGCGAAATACCACAATACCTGCAGGTATTTTGCAGTGACATTGTCAGGCTTTTCTATTTACAACGAAGTAAGCTGATTCCCAGCAAAAAATATGATAGCATCACAGTATAAAAATGTAATATGTAACAATAAAGTTTACAATGGCTTCATAAATGAATTAAAAAACATAAAAAAGCAACATACAACTAATGCACACAAGTGTTATTTTGTGTAATTCATTTAGAGAAGGCACACCGCCATTATACTCCGAGGAAAGTGACTTGAACGCACCTACCGTCGTACACACGACTTCCCACCTCGTAAATACGAACTTCCCAAGAGGACTTGAACGCACCATTAGAACCCAAAGGCGACATCTAGTGTATGCATCTATGGTGTCCATCTTACATGAGGGCTCAGTTGTGGCAGTGGCCATCTTGTCTGAGGGCTCATATGTGGTGGTGGCCATCTTAAATGAGGGTTCAAGCGTGGTGGTGGCCATCTTATTCACTGGACTGAGGACCGCGCTGGCATGAGTTGTAGCTGGAATGGAGAGGGACTTCAGCGCTTCACCGTAACCTTGGCTCCCAAGGCAGTGCTGTTGGAAGCCCATTTTCATCAACAAGGAAACACTGGTGGCCATGAATGGACAGGACCATTGGAACGCTATGTGAAGGGAACAGGCGTGAGGTGAACTGGTGAGGCCTTGTTTGTTTCTGATGGGACTGGATAAGGAGGATACTCTTACTCCAATTTCAAAATTAGAACCATTTAAATAAAGAACAAAATTGATTTATTCAACTAGGGAGAATTCACAAACAGGTTCACGATACTGAATATTATCATTATCCAGTCCCATCAGAAAACAGGCATTGAGTGAGGCATCAGGCCAGCTCACCTGATGAGAGAGCTCAAGAAACAGCTCCACATACCTCTCCAAAGGCCAGCCCTTCTGCTGCAGTCAGCCAGGAGAAGGTCCTTTGCTGCTGCTGATCCATCCTTGATGTTCTGTCCTTCTGTCAGGGCTGGTTGCCAATCAAAGAGAGGATGCAGGATCAATTGAAGCAGCAAAGGTTTATTTACAATAACTCAAACACTAAGGAGTAGGAACAGAAACAACCAACTAAATAATGACTAGGATAGACAAATGAGTGCAGGAGGAGTGAGTCTTTAAAGGAAGTGCTGATGAGGATGTGCAGGTGTAGGGAAACCATGATGAATGAGATGACAAGCTGACAGGGTGCAGGTGTGGAACAGAAGGGATTATGGGAAGTGGAGTCCGGGGAAGGTAAGACAGACGGTAACTGTGACAAGGATGTATAGGTGCAAAATTTGTATTTATATCCTAAAACCATCCAGCATTTAAAGAGTTAAGTTTTATTCCTCATGGGGGAATCACAGTCAATTACACCCTTTCACTTCACCTCACTGTCTGATGTTTTTATCAGAAATCCTAAAATGCAAATTACTACCACCTCTGAATGGATCAGGAACAAGGCCAAGGGTGTGTTTCTCAAATGGAAAAATGTAACCCCTAAAGGCACATCATTCTGCTTTGAAGTTTCATAAGCTGTAAACAACTGAACTATCACTACATTTTGTCCCATACACTTCCAGCAAGTGTAAATGTTAGATTTCTGTATAAGAATAGTTTTTCAACTGAGTAGATGAATTTGACAAAACTTCATGCATCATGCAGTGTCCTTATTGTGATGGCCTGTTGCCTATCTAATATCTATTTATATTTTTATAGTTGCCAACATTGTCATCTAAAAAATAAGTTATGCCATAATATTCTTTTGAAAAGTCATATTCTTTAATGAGCCATAAAGTGACAAAACATTGAACCTTTAGAATTGATACTGCCTTGCTTTCATAGCAGAGCTCAGATTTATTTTTCTTGCCATACCAACATTTTCTATCCCATATTTTCTTCCCAAATATTGTGAGATATGAAGTTGCATTTGCTCAAAAACAGAAATAGGGCTTGCATATGACTGTGTTAGCCTGTTGCTTCTCTAAAGTGCTTTTTGAGTCTTAAAAGTGAACTTTTATATTTTCATGGCCGTAGGGTTTAGCTTCTGCAGAATTATGGCATACGATTCCTGTGAATATTAGTCATACTTAATGAGACATATTGTGCTCTGACATCTCTGATTAATTGCTTTAATAACAAGTCTCAGCAGAAACCCACCTCACAAAAATGTGTTCTAAGAACGTTTGCTAATGCTCTTATTAAGTTATGAAAACATTATTTCTGAATGTTCTCTGAAACATCCAGTTTTTGAAATGTTTTAAAAAAAAACTTTTTTCTTAGTTTTTTTCTTAGTTGTGCGAATGTTAAGGAAACATTCCATGTTAACATTTTGCAAACGTTATTGGAATGTTCCTTTTGAATGTTCTCTGAAGTAGTAACATTAAAAGAATATTGAACATGCATCTAAAATGTTTCATGAAAAAAGTTCCCTGAACGATGTATAAATGTTTTTGTGCTAATGTTTTGGGAACATTATTAAAAGACCATAACCTTGAACAAATGTTCTATTATTGTTACTGGAAGAATGTTTGTTCATAACGTTGAGAGAACATTGCCAGAACATTAGCTAAAGTTCTGAGAGTGTTCCCCGTTAGCTGGGAAGGTGCGAAATATTATATTATATTATATATATATATATATATATATATATATATATATATATATATATATACAAAAAAAAAAAAAAAAAATTACCAGGCTTTTAGTTTGCAACAATAGCTGTAAATTTCTACACACCTTTGCTGGAAAACGACAGCATACTGTGTGAAACATCTGATAATATTCTAACTGATAGTCTTGCATTCATGACCGCAAGACTAGATTATTGTAACGCTCTACTGGGTGGTTGTTCTGCTCAGCTTTTAAACAAACTACAGTTGGTTCAAAATGCGGCAGCTAGAGTTCTTACTAGAACCAGAAAGTATGACCATATTAGCCCAGTTCTGTCAACATTACATTGGCTCCCTATTAAACATCATATAGATTTTAAAATCTTGCTACTTACTTATAAAGCTCTAAATGGTTTAGCTCCCCAGTACCTAAGTGAGCTCTTAATGCATTATAGTCCTTCACGTTTATTGCGATCTCAGAATTTAGGCCAGTTGATAATACCCAGAATATCAAAATCAACTGAAGGCGGCAGATCCTTTTCCTATTTAGCACCTAAACTCTGGAACAATCTTCCTAGCATTGTTCGGGAAGCAGACACACTCTGTCAGTTTAAATCTAGACTAAAAACACATCTCTTTGCTCTTGCATACACATAACACATTATCAATACATTAACATTTTTCAAATCCGTTAAAGGATTGTTACGCTGCAATAATTAGGTCGGCCGGAACCGAGAACATTTCCTATAACACTAGATATACCTGTACATCAGAACAAGAATGGCATCTACGCTAATATCTGTCTCTCTGCTTATCCTGAGGTTTGCCGGGTGCTGGATCCAGGCCGTATCCAGGTCAGATGGAGAACCTGCGTCTGGACCTGACTACAACGTAGCCCAGGATCCCCGTATCCGCTTACATATATTTATATATAATCGATTTTTAATCTCTATAATAAAAATGTACAATTCAGATTTTGATCTCCATATACATTTACATATATATATCTTCCAAGGGGTTTTTTCCCTCCTAGGACTTTTTTCCCAGTGCTAGCACGCTGGGTTTTTCTCCTAGGGGGTTTTTTCCACCCCTGGAAGTCAGCCGACATTGGCTTAATGTAGCACCATCTTGTATATGTTACATATTACCACGCTTGTTTGTACAGTTTTAACCACTTCCCTTTTTTTCTGTGCTTCTAATATGTAAAGCTGCTTTGAAACAATTACCAATTGTAAAAGCGCTATATAAATAAATTTGACTTGACTTGACTTGACTTGATACTATCAAGATTTTCTGAACTCTCTGAATATACTTTGCTAAAAGTTCATTTTTTTCCCCCCTCTCTGTTCTCCCGCAGGTACTTGGAAGGAAAAAAATAAGATCTCCATTTGGGACATCCGCTCTTTCTCACTGCAATGTAATTAACTTTAATATTTTTATGGCCGTAGGGTTTAGAATTATGGCATAATATTCCTGTGAATATACATATTACTTAATGAGCCGTATTGTGCTCTGACTTCTCATAACTTGAAGCCTCACTGTTTAAAATCCCCCTGTAGTCAATTATTTTATTCCTTAAAACTCATCTTTGATCACCAAAATGGCATATTAAAAAAAAAAAAAAAGTGAAAAAATTCTTCATGCTATAACATAGCCTGAACGTAACTCTACAACCTTGCCTCATTTAATATACACGGATCAATGAATATGCGAATTAGCCCCGCCTCCACTCGCTCACACCATCTGGAGAGTCTAGTGTTGCTATAGTGATGAGCAATTTGTTGTTTGTGTTGTGGATATTTAACAAAAAAAAACTTTGTATATTCAGTTTAATTTCTGACGCTTAAATTGTGTTTTAAATTATGAATTGGTAAAACGCCTTTGCAAAACGATCTGAATCCACTTGCATTCGTTTGGACTGCTCTCTCACTGAATCACCTGAAGCGATTTCTCAGCGGATTTACTTGAACATACCAGGTAGGCTAATATCTACGTTTTGATCCACTAAAGAGGCGGCCAAAATCAGAATTTATAATGGCCTGAATAAAGCTCTCTCAGAACTTGACACGCGAGGCCACACTGACTGACTGACATATGCACTCGAATCACAGTCACACACACACGCCCAGAGCAATATTGTTTTAGCTATGTAAAATATTTCGATATAAGCATATTAAAAACACCACATAGACACATAAAGAACATAAAAAAATTAACATTTGCTTAACTAAGAATTTTTTTTTTTTTTGAAAAAAAAAAAATATTACAAAAACTGGATGTTTCTTAGAACACATTTTTGTGAGGTGGGTTTCTGCTGTTTTCGGGTTTCGGCTTGTTATTAAAGCAGTTAAAGACCCCCTGTGGTGAAAATCAAGTTTTTAAATGTTGTTTATGTGTCTATGTGGTGTTTTTAATATGCTTTAAGACAAACCATGTGCAAATTCATAAGTCAGCACCATTGCAGAGTATTTTATGTTTGAAACTGCAGTAAACCAAAGACAGTCTAAAACCTGGGGTTTGAAATCATGGGTATTTGTGACGTCACAGACCTTGTAAGCAATCACAACAACGTGCCAGCAGGCTTTAGCATATCATTAACTATGACTGCTCTGAAGCTGGAAAATTTCGAGAGAAGCCAGGTTATCCCGGTAAATTTTCTGTTGATACTGAAGGAATGGATTCTGGAATCAACTGCCGCTTCAATATATATATCTTTTAAGTTATTAATCAACATTTATATTTCTGTTAAATTATTTGAATGACTTCTTCAACGTATGTTAAAGCTTTTATTTTCCTTTGTACCTCTCACTGAGAGAAAAGAACATGTTATCAGTATGTTTTGGGGCAAGTTTCCTGATCAGAGCAGAGACTGTGATTCGTGTGCATGTCAGTCAGTGTGGCCTAAGTGTTCTGTGCAGGTCCTTTGTACTGGACAACTGGCATTCTGCTTGAGACCAGCAGACGCTATGTCATGACCCCAAAAGGACATCCGGTACCTAAATCCAGGGTCCCCTCGTCTGATTATCTGTCCATGTGTGGAAGATTACCAAAGCTGTCTATTTTTCTTTGCCAATCAGAATCATTCAACCTGAAGTAATCATGCAGTTAGTTGACTCTGTTAGAGTATAATTGTGGAAATGTGAATGTACGCAGAGCGGCCTACGAACTTCTTGTGAGACTTGAAGCTGGCTTCTGCTGATGAAACTGCAAACTATTCTTCATTAAAGGTGCCCTAGAATGCTTTTTCACAAGATGTAATACAAGTCTAAGGTGTCCCCTGAATGTGTCTGTGACGTTTCAGCTCAAAATACCCCATAGATTTTTTTTTTTTATTCATTTTTTTTAACTGCCTATTTTGGGGCATCATTATAAATGCGCAGATTCAGCACACTTCCCCTTTAAATTCTCGTGCTCCCTGTCCCCGAGCTCACGACTGCCTTAAACATTGCATAAACAAAGTTCACACAGCTAATATAACATTCAAAATGGATCTTTACAAAGTGTTCGTCATGCAGCCTCAGATCATGTAAGTATAGTATTTATTTGGATGTTTACATTTGATTCTGAATGAGTTTGAGGATATGCTCTGTGGCTAACGGCTAATGCTACACTGTTGGAAAGATTTATAAAGAATGAAGTTGTATTAATGAATTAGACTGCAATTGTTTAATAATGAAATGATGTTAATACTGGCTGCCCTTGTCTAATGCCTTGAACATGGGCTGGTATATGCAAATATTGGGGTCATACATATTAATGATCCCAACTGTTGCGTAACAGTAGGTGTTATGTTGAGATTCGCCTGTTCTTCGGAGGTCTTTTAAACAAATGAGATTTACATAAGGAGGAGGAAACAATGGTGTTTGAGACTCACTGTATGTCATTTCCATGTACTGAACTCTTGTTATTCAGCTATGCCGAGGTAAATTCAATTTTCAATTCTAGGGAACCTTTAATGTTTCTTCAATTTATTTATTTTTTTTAAACTTTGACTCCAGGTCTTTATTCAACATATCTGGTTTCAAGGGTCCTAAACTGTTTATCCCCAACAATATGAAAAATTGTGTAGATTTATCAATATAGCGAGTCTATTACGATGTTATGATGAACTATATGCCTTTCTCCACTGACGTTTTGAGTTGTTTAAAGCATTTCTAAGGATACTGATTGTTAGAAGGCAGCTGTCTGAGTCTGAGATGAAGAACAGAAACTGTGTGTGTAACATTAGCAACACATTATTAGCTGTTTGAAAATGTAGTCAAGCAAAAAGGCTATCTATATTAATTCATATTATGACAGAACCGTCGCAAGGGATGTGCCAAGTGGGCATAGGGGCTTGCACCAAAGTAAAGTGACAGCTGACGAAGTAAAGCCAATAAAGTTCATGTTTTTGTCCTTTGAAATATTTAAAACATTGCTAAAACAATATTGCTCTGGGCATGTGTGTGCGACCGTGATTTGTGTGCATATGTCAGTCAGTGTGGAATCGCACGTCAAGTTCTGAGAGAGCTTTATTCAGTCCATTATAAATTTTGATTTTGGTCGCCTCTTTAATGGATCAAACCATAGATATTAGCCTACTTGATAAGTTCAAGTAAATACGCTGGAAATCCACGCTCATTCAAGGATGTGCATTTATTTTATGTACGGAGAAGGCACAGGATTTCATCTGAATGTTTGTTTAAATCTGAACTCCAAAAAGCCCAGAAATTGTCATACATCAATTTAGCACATGTTAACAGAGGAAAACGGCTGCTTGTTCTCTCGATACTGTCTGTTTTACTGAGAAATCGCTTCAGGTGATACAGTGAGAGAGCAGTCCAAACGAATGCAAGTGGATTCAGACCGTTTTGCAAAGGTGTTTTACCAATTCATAATTTAAAACACAATTTAAGCGTCAGAAATTAAACTGAATATACGAAGCGAAGCAAGCTTTTTTTTGTTAAATATCCACAACACAAACAACAAATTGCTCGTCACTATAGCAACACTAGACTCTCGGAGCTGGCGTGATCAGGTGGAGGTGGGGCTAATTTGCATATTCATTGATCCGTGTATATTAAATGAGGCAAGGTTGTAGAGTTACATTAAAGCTATTTTATAGCATGAAGAAATAGCATTTATAGCATATGAGTTTTAAGGAATAAAATAATTGACTACAGGGGGACTTCAAGAAAACATTCCATATTAACATTTTGCAAACGTTATTGGAATGTTCCTTTTGAATGTTCTCTGAAGTAGTAACATTTAAAAAATAAGGAACATGCATCTAAAATGTTTCAGGAAAAAAAGTTCCATGAACAATGTATAAATGTTTTTGTGCTAATGTTTTGGGAACATTATTGGGAATGTTCTATTAATGTTACTGGACGAATGTTTGTTCATAACGTTGAGAGAACCTTGCCAACCTTTTAGCTAAAGTTCTGAGAGTGTTCCCCGTTAGCTGGGAAGGTGTGAAATGGAATATATATTTACAAAAAAAATTACCAAGCTTTTAGTTTGCAACAATAACTATAAATTTCTACACTTGCTGGAAAACGACAGCATACTGTGTGAAACATCTGATAATATTCTAACTGATACTATCAAGATTATCACATTTCAACAAATAACTACCCAAAATTCTCTGAATATACTTTGCTAAAAGTTCTGTTTTCTTCCCCCTCTGTTCTCCCGCAGGTACATGGAAGGAAAAATAATAAGATATTGGGATAATGGGACATCCGCTCTTTCTCACTGCAACGTGATTCACTTTGAAATTTTTATGGCCGTAGGGTTTAGATTCTGTAGAATTATTGCATAATATTCCTGTGAATATTAGTCATATTACTCAGTGAGCCGTATTGTGCTCTGACATCTCATAACTTGTTGAAGCATCTCATAACAGTTTAATTGCTTTAATAACAAGTTAGAAATAACAAGCAGAAACCCACCTCACAAAAATGTGTTCTAAGAATGTTTGCTTATGTTCTTATTAAGTTATGAAAACGTTATTTCTGAAACATCCAGTTTTTTAAAAGTTTTAAAAAATGTTTTCTTAGTTGTGTGAATGTTAAGGAAATTCCATATTAACATTTTGCAAGCATTTTTGGCAGAGGTGTAAAGAGTACCTGAAAACCACTTAAGTAAAAGTACATGGAAAATGACTCCATCACAAGTTGCAAGTAACCAATTCCAATATTACTTGAGTAAAAGCCTTAAAGGATTAGTTCATTTTCAAATTAAAATTCCCTGACAATTTACTCACCCCCATGTCATCCAAGATGTCCATGTCCTTCTCTCTTCAGTCAAAAAGAAATTAACGGTTTTTGATGAAAACATTCCAGGATTTTTCTCCATATAGTGGACTTCAATGGCCTCCAAAAGGATGAAGGTCAAAATTACAGTTTCAGTGCAGCTTCAAAGCATTCTAAATGATCCCAGATGAGAAATAAGGGTCTTATCTAGAGAAACCACTCATTTTCAAAAAATAAATAAATAATAATAATAATTAAAAAAAAAATAATGTTTAAATTTTAAATTAAATTGCTGTGACCTGAGGTGGGCAGTGTCTACACTTAGCAGTGTCTACACTGCCAGAATTCTAATAGAGAAAAAGAAGAGAGCTAGTTCAAGATGAGCATTTATTGTTAAAATGTATAAAATTTACAAAAAAAAAAAAAAAAAAAAAAAAGAGCGATGGTTTCTCTAGATAAGATCCTTATTCCTCGTCTGGGATCGTGTAGAATGCTTTGAAGCTGCGCTGAAACTGACATTTTGACCTTCAACAGTTCAACAGTCCAGTGAAGTCCACTATCAGGAAATCTTAATTTGAAAGTGAACTAATCCTTTAAAGTAACAGATTTTAACAGTACTTAAGTATTTTACTCATACTGAATGTAGGCTCAAAAATGCACTACTCCTTAACACCTGAGAGACATGATGGTGAAAATAAGAAGCAACTGATTTGTAAAATGAGAAATCATGTTTATTTTGAACACCTTAATACTGCAATAAATCAAGGTTGATGCAACAACCTTTTAAACGTTTACAAACTCTTAAGTCAAGTTCACAAAAAGGCCATAAGTAAACCAATATCCATCAAAAACATCTCATCAATATACCAGACAAATGGAATAATGTGAAGTGAAATTAAATAGTCAATGTCTACTTGCACTAGATGTGCCGATTTGGGCCTCATTACCAGCTGCAGTCATGACCTCATATCCTAAACCAAACACCTGTGATTCAGAAACCTTGCATTCACAAAAAGTAGCCTTGCTGACAATAAAAACGCACAAGATATAGTACCTTCACTGCTCTTAGATGGCGATATCGCTTCTTTATATCAGAAACAAACTTCTGCAGAAAAAGTTAGGTGCCATACAAAATGTAATGTGTAACTGCATTACTCATCACAAACGTACTGGAGTAAAAATACATTTACTTGCTCAAAAATATATTTATAAAAAATATAAAACCCTATATAAATAAAGGTGACTTGACTTTTGAATGTTCTCTGAAGTAGTAACATTTAAAAAATGATGAACATCCAGCTAAAATGTTTCAGGGAAAGAGTTCCATGAACAATGCATAAATAATGAAAAAAAGAAAAAAGAAATTAAAGTTTTTGATGTAAACATTCCAGGATTATTCACCTTATAGTTTACTTCAATGGCCTCCAGGCCGCGTTCATTCCGTAAGTAGAATAGGAAAGGCATAGGGCATACAGCGCAAGCGTTTTTACCGGAAGTACGTTCAAGGTGATATTTTGTATTCGTAAAGCATATACAGTTGTATTTTTTTCAAAAATGACTGATCGTTTCGCTAGATAAGACACTTATTCCTCGTCTGGTATCGTTTAAAGCCCTTTGAAGCTGCACTGAAACTAATTTTGACCAGTTAAGGTTTAACAGTTTGGAGTCCACTGAAGTCCACTATAAGGAGAATAATCCTGAAATGTTTTCATCAAAAACCTTAATTTCTTTTCGACTGATGAAAGACAGACATGAACATCTTGGATGACATGGGGGTGAGTTAATTATCAGGAAATGTTATTTAAAAGTGGACTAATACTTTAATGTTACTGGAAGAATGTTTGTTCATAACGTTGAGAGAACCTTGCCAGAACATTAGCTAAAGTTCTGAGAGTGTTCCCTGTTAGCTGGGAAGGTGTGAAATGGAATATATACTTACAAAAAAAAATGACCAGGATTTTAAGTTTTCAACAATAGCTGTAAATTTCTACACACCTTTGCTGGAAAACGACAGCATACTGTGTGAAACATCTGATAATATTCTAACTGATACCATCAAGATGTTCACATTTCAACAAATAACTACCTGAAACTCTCTGAATATACTTTGCTAAAAAAATTATTATTTTTTTTTTTCTCTGTTCTGCCGCAGGTACTTGGAAGGAAAAAGTTAAGATTTCCATTTGAGGCATCCAGTCTTCTCACTGCAACCTAAGAGTTCATTTTCCTGTCTTAAAGGGTTAGTTCACTTTCAAATGAAAATTAGCCCAAGCTTTATGCACCCTCAAGCCATCCTATGTGTGTATGACTTTCTTGTTCCTGATGAACAATCAAACTAATATTAATAAATATCCTGACACATCCAAGCTTTATAATGGCAGTGATAGGGATCAAGGAGTATGAGCTGACGAAAAAGCTTCTATCCACAACCAACAATCATAAATCTGTGCTCCATGCAGCTCCACAGGGTTAATAAAGGCCTTCTGAAGTGAAGCTATGCGTTTGTGTAAAAAACAAAACAAAACAAAAATGAACTGTTTTCTCATTTGATATTTAAACAAGTTACGAAGACCAATAACGAGCTCCTGCCAGATCGCCTTTTGTTACAAGTTACGAAGAAAGTGTAAACTGGTGTCGTGTCAATTACACCTTTTCCGTAAGTTTAATAGCATGATAGTGTAAGCTTTGTGAACTTCAATTATGTTCATCAGGAACAAGAAAGTCATAGAATGCCTTGAGGGTGAGTAAAGCTTGAAACAGTGAGTAAATTCATGAAACAGGATCAGAATGAATAAAACCTTCTCATGTAATTGTTGCATTTAATTATGTTTTACAATCTACTGTATGCAGAAATTCATTCAGAATGTTTGATGTCTGAGGCCCATATTTTTCCACATACAAATAGTATACTTTTGAGTCATGCATTAGTATTAGACTCGTCAATGTTGGAATTTCCTCTTTTCCTATAATTTATGCAGGCAAATATTCTCTAATTTACTTATCTGCTCATCTCATCTGTTATTCATTCTTATACATGATACGATTCTTTACTGAACTTGGTAGAACGCATTGCATCCATTTTCCAAGCAGTGTGTGTTCTTCAGAAAGGGAATTGTGGAAAAGCTGCATGATTTTCAAACCAATCAGCATTGCTGTGGTATGAGTCACTCCCACACCTGCATGCCCTTTTTTGACAAAGAGGGAGGGGTTGTTTCTCAGACCGGACAGTGAAATGGGGGCTGCTTGTACATAAAAAGCAGCAGCACCACCAGGAACTGAACAGCTGCAGACGCATTTAAAGGTAAGATTTGTAGCTTAGAACATTCTCCTGCTTACATGTTTATTTTTTTATTAGTACTATTGAATAATTCCTTATTTTACATAAACATGAGTCAATACTTCCTGTGAGCTTCCTTTCTGATAGCACTAATACATGTAAATAAAATGTTATACTATATACATTTTGTAAGTTTAAGTTTAATATTTGAGTCCCTGGCATGAAAGTTTAATTTTTGTTACTTATTTGGGAAAAAGTTCTAGTTGATTATTACCACTCTGGACATGGCAGATTCAGAACTGGACAGCAACATTTTATGGTCATAGAAATGCTTTATTCCAAATCAATCAGTTTGGGACCCTCTAGATATGTTATGTATGTTGCTAATCTAACAGCTTAATACTGAAAGATCTAATATGCATAAAAATGCAAAACACAAATATTAAGTAAAATAGTCCATTTTGTAATTTTACATTAAACTATTTGATAGTTTTCGGAATGAAATGAAAGTTTAAATTTAAAATATAAATTTATACTCAATATAATATATCAGTATAAATTTACTCAAACAGAAGAAAATTCCACAAAGCATCTCTCTATTTTGACACTGCAAGTTCAGGTTCAAAATAGAGAAATGTGCATAGTTTCTTGTTTTTATGACATATGGACTTAATAAATCATTATCTTGAGCAAAATAAGCAAGCTGACATTAAGTAAGCCTGCAATGTATATCTTTTATTTCAAATAAATACAAATGTAGTTTACATATTTTAGTTTTCCAGAGATTTTAAGCACCATTTTTGAAGAGTGCACATGTGTGCTCTGGTATGTAAAAACGAGCCTGTGAATCTGGAAATAAAGCTAAATAACTGAGAAAAATGAAAATTATAACTAAAAACACGATTTATAAGAAAAAAAATCTTGCATTAATACGGATTCATCTAAAGAGGCTATTACTCCACCACCTGTGTGACATAATTCACCAACATGGCCTGCTATCAGGAGCAGCGCAAATTCACGTAGCAAATTTCGATGCAAACAAGCAGAGCTGATGATAATTTGGTACGTGTGATGTAACAGTATAGGCGCAAAAAAAATGCTTTGAGTGTTAAATAATGCTGCAAAACCAGTAAATCGACTCACTTCAACCCTTAGTAAATCACATTGCATTATTAATTATAATCTCCTCCCATAAATATTGCATCTAAAAAGGTAAACTGTTAAAAATAGGGTTTGTGTTGTAAATCTGGCCCTTAGTATTTATATTTACAATTAAACCCAAAGGAAGCATGCCAGTTTCAAACTTCAATGTTGCAGAAGTATTGACATTTTTATACTGTACTGTTTTTATTAAAAACATGTTTCCCTTTCATTTCAGATTCAGACAAGATTGAAAGACTGAGAGCCAAAGTCTAAGATTCAGACCCATCAATGGCAGAAAAACGGCAGATCAAAGAGACTGTGGTCAAAGTGCTGTGCTGTGTGGAGAAAATCTCCTCCTTCGCCTCTTGCATAAATCCTCTCTTTGGGATTGTGACTGCGGTGGTCGGGGTCATCAGGAAAGGCCTCGAGGATGAGGAGGACCATGAGACGCACAAGGACTTCAAGCAGATCCACGAAAAGCTCGAAGCCATCTCAGAGAAGAACAAGATGGTGCTCCAACAGATCCGCATGAATGAGATCAAAGAGAATTATGGCAAATATGAGATGACCATCAATTATTTGTACAAAAACTTCAACACCATGGTGGAAAAAGTAAAGCAGGACCCTAATAACTCAAAACACCACATGGAGAAGTTTGTGGAGCTCTACAGGAGCGAAGGAAGCGACAGGAGCTTAGATGTGTTTTATGATGGTGTGATGGGCACCTCTCTGTTTGGGAGGCCCATCCTACAAGTGTACCTGGAGAACAGTAATGGGGACAAAAAGGTGATGGAGGCCCACTGCTCTCACTTGGCCCACCTGTTTTACACCGGTCTTATGACGCTGATTGCCTTCAAAGCTATCACTGAAGATGACGAAGATCAATTGAAAGATAAATGGGGCAAGAGGTTTGATGAGATTCAAGCAGAGATGCAAAAAGTTCTGAACCAATGTAACCAATTCAAGCCCACTGACAACTGCAGTGTACAGTTGTCATCTTCCTTTTGTAAGTTTTCTAGATGGTTTCCATGTTTTATGACATGCAAGCAAACAAATGACATGCAAGCAAACAACCAAATAAAGGATTTCAAGAACAAAAAAAAGGCATCTACTTCCTTCCAGTGACATGAGGCTGTCAACTTCCAACTCCTACTTCTTGGAAGCATAGCGAAGGCAAACCCTCCCAAAGAAAAGTAATTTTCATATTAATATTAAGAATTTTTTGGCTTGTTTAGTGTTTTTTGCTTTCATAATATTTTATACATTTTGTTTGTTTGTTATATGTGACCCTGGACTACAAAACCAGGGTCAATAATGTAAGGGTCAATTTTTTTAAATTGAGATTTATACATCATCTGAAAGGTGAATGTATATAAGCTAATAAAAATGTATATAAGCTATATAAAAAAAAAAAATAAAAATAGTAATTTTTTTTTAATGAAAAATGTCATTTTAACATTGAGGGGTGTATACAACATATTTGCCCACCGGCAACTACAGCTGCCGCACATTCAAATACGTTTTTTAAGAAAAGGAAAAAAACAACCTGGGGAAAATAAATGCAGAACATGTTCACATAAAACATTATTAGCAGGACTATATGCATGAAACCATTCAGAAAAAAATTGGGCACAAATGGATTAATGTTAAAGTTTTAATGTCATAAGCAATCTTGAATCAGAAAGTTTCAATAAATTTTGTGGGGTGTAAAATGGGTCATTCTTTCTCTGCTTCTCTAATAAAGTAGTGCAGCACTTTTAGTACAGTATATCACAGCTAAAAATGTTTTTAAAGAATATTATGCATGTTTTGGTCATTATTGTGATTAAGTATAGTGTAAAAAAAAAAATTCTAATGATGTGAATCTTTGATGTGAGTTACACATTATTACGAGTCATTATATAATTTTTTGCTTATGTTGTGTGATTCTTTGCATAATAAATGGATATATTTTTCAGCTCATATTATGGCAGTTTGTCTTTGTATTGTCATGTTATAAGACCAAATGTGATTTCTAATCTTTTTTTCTGGTGAGGTCACAGTCAGCCAGTGTTGCCAAGTCCGCGGTTTTCCCACGGAATTGGGCTACTTTTACACTGTTACTGCGGGTTGTTTTTCATGTCCGAGGGTTGAAGCAACCCCAAATAACATGATATTTAGCCCATAATGTGACTTTTACCTCAGGAGGTAAAAACACAGATTTTACCCCCCCGAACCCAACGTGAAATGTGATTGGGCTAGTTTTGAGTAGCAATTGGGTGGGTTTTGTTGTGAAAACCTGGCAACCCTGCCGTCAGTGTGCAGTAGGATATGGCGTTATATTACTATCAAATGTCGAGAGCGCATTATTGTGACGCAAGAGCACATCAATGTAATGCTCGAGCGCAATGAGCTCTTAATCATAGCCGGTGCGTTCCAAATGGGATATATCGCCCTCCGAAGGGCACTTCGGAGTGAAAATAATCACGGCCGCCATATTGAAGGGTCGCAAAGGGCGCAGCTTGCACAGTCTACTCCTCCTTGATTGTCTCGTTAAGATGACGCTGAAGTGCGTTCCAAAAGAAGAGTTTTTTTGACCCCTACACCCTTCATCCCTTCGAAGCTCACTCTGGAGGGTAAACCCTTTGAAGGGATTAGGGCATAGAGATGAGCCCTTTTTCCTCGCAATTGCGAGTTTACATAATTATGATTTGATATTCGCAATTGCAAGATATAAAGTCAGAATTGTGTGATAGAAACTCAAATTCCGACTTTTTCTCTCAATTCTAAGAAAAGTAGTAAGAACTGCAAGATATATAAATGCCAGAAAAAAAGTAATAATTGTGAGAAAAAAGGTCAGAATTGCGTGATATAAACTCGCAATTCTGGCTTTTCCCCCCCCTCGCTATTGCGATCTTATATCACAGTTATGTAATCTCACAATTGTAAGAAACATTTTTTAGAATTGTGAGATAAAAAGTTTTTTTAAACTTTTTTTTTTAATTTATTATTCAGTGGCGGAAACAAGATTACTACTGATGCACTACTGATTCTATTTTTTGGCAGTTAGTTTTGGAAGATCATTTTCTTTGCAAAAAGTGGACTTTTTTAGATTCCGGAAGATGAATTCTTCAAGCAGTGGTACAAGAGGATGTGGTGCTGGTGCTTCAAGACTCACTCTCAATCTGTTGGCCTATAAAGCCTATAAAAAAAATCTGTCTTCTTGTATTTTACTACAATTCAGTATGTTATTCTTAAATGGGGGACATTTTTTAGGATTCTTTACCAAACCTAAGTCTTTGAGATCCTGACACCTCGCACTTCTGGAGACTCCATGGTAGGTTGAAGTTCTGGAAAATGGTGGCACTGAAGACTAAAGGGTTCCTGATGGTTTCACACTTAATTCTTCACCTTTATTCTTAATTATTTTGCAGTTAACGTGTCTTTTCTTCTCCACCTGTTTTTGTCTGACCCTGCTGACCCAATGAGCGTTTTCCTGTCCAATGGTCATGCCTTAACTGCAATTTCTAGTATTGCATCCTTCTTGTGGGAATTTAATCATTTTTGTCTTTTCTCTTTTTGGCTTACTTTGTCTGTTAAAGATAACAAGCCTTCATAAACTAACTTCATGACTAAATACAAAATAAATATTAGTTATTAAGATTGATTGGTTTGGAAATGGTACAATGTGTCTGGGAAAAATATGATCAGAAAATCAACTTGCATAATAATTAAGCACAAAATAGCATATTATAACAATATAATAACAACTGCTGCAAGTGGCAACACAAGACTAAACATCATTGAAAAAATGCTACTCTCACGTGTCAAAACTCAGCATTCATGAACTTTCTGCAACTAATGGTGATTGTTTTAGGTGAGTGATAAACTCTTTGGTCTCGACTAAAGAAAAACCCAAGGACAACTACAAGATTTTCCAGGACATTTTACCTTTTCTGTAATGTGTGTTTTCCAGGACTGGAAAATTTGTTAAAGGATTAGTCCACTTTTAAATAAACTTTTCCTGATAATTTATTCACCCCCATCCAAGATGTCCATGTCTTTCTTTCTTCAGTCGAAAAGAAATGAAAGTTTTTGATGAAAACATTCCAGGATTATTCTCCTTATAGTGGACTTCAATGGGCACCAAACAGTTGAAGGTCATAATTAGTTTCACTGCAGCTTCAAATTGTTCAACACAATCCCAGATGAGAAATAAGGGTCTTATCTAGTGAAACCATTGCTCATTTTCTGAAAAAAAAAAAGAAAGAAAATTATATAAGTTTTATCAATAAATGCTTATTTTGAGTAAGCTCTCTTCTTCTTCTCCTCTATTAGAATTCCAGCAGTGTAGACACTGCTAAGTGTATTACTGCCCTCCACAGGTCAAAGTTTGAACAAATTTTTATATGCAATGCTAGTGCAAGTATATAACAGTTAGTTCAAACTTTGGCCTGTGGAGGGCAGTATTACGCTTAACAATGTCTACACTGCTGGAATTCTAATAGAGGAGGAGAAGAAGAACAGAGCTAGTTCAAGATGAGCATTTAAGGTTAAAACTTACATAATTTTCTATTTTCTTCAGAAAATGAGTGATGGTTTCACTAGATAAGACTCTTATTTCTCAGCTGGTATTGTGTTGAAAAATTTGAAGCTGCAGTGAAACTAATTATGACCTTCAACTGTTTGGTGCCCATTGAAGTCCACTATAAGGAGAATAATCCTGGAATGTTTTCATCAAAAACTTTAATTTCTTTTCGACTGAAGAAAGAAAGACATGAACATCTTGGATAACATGGGGGTGAGTAAATTATCAGGAAAAGTTTATTTAAAAGTGAACTAATCCTTTAATTTTCCAGGTTTTCAAGGTTTTCCAGGATGAGTGGGAACCCTGCAATGAAATTCTTTTGATAAAAATGGATATGTCATTTTTTTACAATTTAATATTAATTAATAATATTAATCGAAATGTAGTCCATATCTTAGAAATGGGGCACTTGGATGGTTTGTATATTAATAAGCTTGTTTGTAACTGCATCCCACAGCTCAAACCCCACTGAACGATTTATCCTAAACCATCATATTATCCAATATCATGGACCAAAACATTAAATTAAACATTTATTTAAAACAAAAGATTAAACAACTAATAATGTCTTTTTAGAAATGTGTAATATGTTAAATTAGCCTATATATATATATATATATATATATATATATATATATATATATATATATATATATATATATATATATATTTTTTTTTTTTTAATGAATTCATTTCAATATGGTTTGAAATTAATGAATGTTTCGTCCAGTGTTTTTAAATGAATCTCTTGATTTAATGATTCTGATACATCAAATACATTTTAACAGTCACTTGTCACCACCTACTGGCAGAACAGTGTAATAACATTAGTTTCAACATTCATTTAGCTCATTTTAATTGCTGAAATCAGTGTATATTCAGACTATAAATTGTTATTGCAATACTTGCGTTATTATTTAATGTTTGCAACACAGAAGAAGCAATAGTGTGTTCAGCTTTGTGAAGCTGTTTAAAACATATAGCTTACATGACCACTGCTTTTAGCGGCAATGTAAAAGCAGGTTTAAATATTCCGGTATGATTTCAAAGGTTTAATAGACATAATAGAATCGTTGTCATTTAGGAATAAGATTGCTTTCTTTTGATTAATCATACATGCCTAAGAGCTTACGTATTTTTGTTTAACCAGACCTCAAAACAAATTCACTATAGGTCGTATATTTGATCTCCACATTTTAAGTATTTAGGAATGATGATCTGACCTGATCTTGTTCCGTTTTAAATCAGAAGATTTTTTTTTTTGGTAATTCTTTACAATAAGGTTTCGTTAACATTTTATTAAAGGGGCGTTTTATTCCTGCCCATGTAGAAATCGAATATTCAAGCCGTTTATCCATTTTGGTTTTATTGTTTTTCCTTTTGGTGGATTAGAACAAAGTGTAATTAAAACGAAAATAAAAACGACTCGAGATTTGTTTATTTATGCTCATGAGGAGGGTCGAATATGTGATAAATGAATGCTTTCTTCGTTTTTCCGTTTAGAAGACAAAAACGAAAAACATTGTCAAACAGTCTGACATTTATCAAAAATATGATTTCACATAAAATAAATGTGTATCTGTTTGTTTTTATTGTTGTTTACCCATCATCTACGTTTTTTTCAGGGGACATCATCACAATAAGGTTGTAATAAAGAGTTTAAAGGTTTGGAAAAAAGAGAGAGAGAGAGAAAAAAAAAAGCTATAGATAAACTTTAGATTCAAAACTTTAACTGAAATACAGCCATTACTGTAATATAACCAAATCACCATATGATGCTTATAAAATAATTTCGGACGTACCAATCAGTATAGTTAAAACTATCAACTGCAAACATGGCAAGTCATCATCCATGTCAGCCATGAAGGCGACATATAAAATCATAATTTTGATGCATTATAACATGATAAAATATAAAGATCGTTAAGCTCAAATACATCACAGTGTGTGAAATACCTGCCATACGTACGGACACGAAGAGCTAGAAGCCAAAGTCAAGAGACGGAGCCAGAGCAAGAGACGATGCTGAAAGGCAGAGGCTGCTTTTATGGAGAACAAGAAACACCTGCGCGCCGGAGCTCCCAGTAAGCCACAATCAGCCAGTCATCTGCAAAACACAGACGCAATACACACTTTCACCCCAAGTAACGACCGACAGGGACGTCACAACCTCCCCCATAAAATAAAACTCAAAGAGTTTCTGCCAGCTTTACCCTACACCAGTGGCGAGGCCAGAAATCTTAAAGTGGGTGGACCTTGATGAAATAGGGTGGACCTCTATTTTTTGTCTAATGTGTGTGTGTGTGTATATATATATATATATATATATATATATATATATATATATATATATATATATATATATATATATATATATATATATATATATATATATATATATATAAAATTCACTTAATTTTATTATCACGGGAAATGACGTGGACAATACGCATCTGCCGCTGCAATAACGCCGCAAATCTCTTAGAGACAATGACAGATTAATCTAGTTTATTTTCTTATTATTTCTCTTGTAGCCCATAGTGAGAAAAAATTGTATTTTTCGTGAACTGATTAGTATTTCGTGTTAAACAAGTTGTTGAGTAGTAAGCTATCTTACTAATATTTTATTGTCCTCGAAGCGCGTCGGTTATGCGGTGATGTGCTATGATATACCTGGCCAAAAGAATTGCAATATTAATTTAATAATAAATTAATAATGAATTAATATTGCTTTCCTGTAGCTCAGTGGTTAGAGCATGGCACTAGCAATGCCAAGGTCATGGGTTCGATCCCAGGGATTGCACATACTCGGATACAAATGTATAGTATAATGCAATGTAAGTCGCTTTGGATAAAAGCGTCTGCCAAATGCATAAATGTAAATGTAAAAGTAGCATGATAATAAGAAAACATAATAAGGAAAGGATTAACGCGAGGTTCGGGCACGGCATCAAATCGATTAGCCTAACATTTTTACCCAAATCCACATGCCGAGTCTCTCCTGTCCCATGATGTTTCTCATTATGTTTCTCATGTGTTTTCAGTCGGCGCAAACAAGAAATATTTACTAGAGTGTGGACTAGCTTTGACTCTCTGCGCAGACTATTTTTTATGACCATGGACGGTTCATGCGCCGAACGCGTCTTTCCGCGCTTATGGGCAAGAATTGCACTCTTAACTGTGCGCGAGACGGAGGGGAACGTGGGAAATGAAGCATACCCGGGCCTTAACCGCTCCAAATTAGTGGACTGGAGCTGACTGATCACGTCAGGAAAAATATGGGGGGCATTTGCTTGTTTGGAGAGTTACCGTCTTAATGGTGTGGGGGAAGCTAGGAAACAATACTGAACCAAAGCTCGATTTAACTTCATTGTCATCACTTCAATTTTTAATTTTTTTTACACATAGGTGACTATGTTACCATAGAATAAATTGTTACTGTAGAATAAATAGGCTAATCACAGTAGAAATGAAACAAACCGGCACACATAGTCTATTATAAGCGCAAGTCATGGACGGTGACGCACGCCGCATAGAAACAGCTGCTGTCGTGACTCTGGAAAGCTGAGTTTACCGGCGCAAAATAAAAACACATTATGTATTTTTAATAATACATTTTTCAAATTATATATAGGCTTTCACAACAGATATGACTATTTCCAGGCCAAAGTAGTGTCTGGAAATAAAATGAAATATTCTGGCACCTTTGATTGGGTGGGCCAGCCATCAATCTGGGTGGGCCAGTGCCGCCCTGGCCCTTCTGTAGCCTCGCCACTGCCCTACACATACAATGTGTCCAAGCATATCAATGTCATTCTAACACTGTATCAAAATACATCACCCTCATCGCAGATCCATCACTTTTCCCCAACCCGGCCCTGGGAATAGAAAACTGTGACAAACAAAACAATAAAGGCATACAAATCCAGGAACTCTAGCAAATTCCTCAATTTCCAAGGTACTTACCAAGATTTCATTTTCGATTCAGTCAACTTCAAATGATTATCCAGTTCAGTCGCAGTAGGAATCAGTCGCAGCAAAACAGGCTCTGATATTTGATTTGGCTTACCGGAGTTCTGGCAAGTGTGACACACGTTTAACATTTGGACACATCGTGTTTTAAGCAAGGCCAACAAAAGTATTTCTCACTCCAAGATGTCCGGATAAGTCATCATGAATGAGTTTTAACAACAGCGAGCGAAATGGAGTTGGAATTACTATTTGAACAACAAGTTTCTTCAGGAAAGCTCCAGGGCTTAGCTTAATGGAGGGCGTGTCTGAAGCTTGTGCTGATGCCAAGTGGCAACCTCCCCCAGTTTCTCATGAAGAATACAGAAGTGACTTATACTACAATTCATCGACTGGCCGCTAGGGACAAGCTCCAAAAGAGAAAAGAATCTCATTGACCCCCATGTGAAAATGCCCAAGTTTACAGCAGAAAAAAAAACACGTTAACAGCTGGTTCAAACTGTGGTTTTGTTCTATACTTTTAATTTTGCCCTTCATGACAACTCTGAGAGGGGTGAGTTTTTTTTATATAAGTCATCCGTTGAAATTATATTGAGCCTTAAAGTTCTGCATTATCAAGGGCGTGGTCACTTGAGTGACAGGTCAATTGCTGTCTGTGAGCCGTCACTTTACCTCAGCTAATTCCAGCCGCCGAATTTGTCATCTCTGCCATGTTTGTGCTTTTTCTAGATTATTTGATACAATTATAAAATAATATGGCTTACTGCGTTAATGGTCGAGACTCGAAATGTGCATTCTGGGCACTCAAAGTGCTTTACATATTGAAGAAGAAATGTGATGCCAACAATGATAATATAACAATATTTCATGGATTTAATGCGTTTGTGGACAAAAAGTACTGTTTTTTGTTTTTCAGTGGACCCTCATGGACGGATTGGATTAATCTCGCGATTTGCACAAATGACAATTACTGGTGCTGAAGCATCTATTGTCACGACCGTCAGTGAGAGTGCCCGAATTAGCCACTTGAGGGCACTCCATCCTGGACTGTTTTCACCCCATTGACTACACTACCCATAACGCACTGCCGGACTCATTATCCCTTTATCACATCATTACACCCAGCTGTCATGTATTTTGTAATCAGTGTCTGTCTATTTAATCTCAGTTGTTTCTGTCCTCAGTTGTGGTTTGTTGTATTGTCTTGCACATTTTGTATTGCTGGCTTTTTGTTTTGTGGACTGATATTCTGGATTTTGACTCTTGCCTGTTCTCTGGACTACGATTTGGATTGCCCAATAAACCCTTATGCTGCACTTGGATCTATCATCTTGTTCTTGTGTGCACCCGTGACATCTATATCGTAAAAAAGACACTTTAGATTGACAGTAAACCTTTAGAACTTTCTAATGATATAACTTATATTTATTAATATTTCAGATATCTAAGATAGATAGATAGCTCCTTTGCCTGCTAACATGATTATGTCATGCTAGGCTAGCGTGGTTTCAGTAATCACGCACCTCAGTTCCAACCACGTCCTGCCTCTTTGCCCATTTTCAGTTACCAGGGAGTGACGTGCAAGTGACGCGCTACTAACATATTAGGCTTGTTCGACTTGATGCAGCGCCGCAAAGACCGATCGGCGGCTGACTTGAAGCAGTGCATGCCGATAAGAAATGTTGTCCGACTTGAGACAGCGCTGAAGTCATGTGACTGTGACATTTGGCTTTAAAGTACCGCGAGAGCGATTCGAGATCAGCCGCCTGAGTTAGCCAGTGCAGTTTCTCAAGAGGAGCTGCACGAGCGCTGATGACGACACAGCTGTTTCATGATTGGCCAGATTCACCGCATGACAACAATCACGTGTGTTTCGTGTTTATTGTCACGCCTTCAGTGTTTTTATAACAATTAAAGCTTTTTTCATGTAGTCGCGATGTTGTATTGTCATGTTTGTCACAATAAAACGGATAAAAAACAAAGACCCCACTACATTGTTAGTTAAATAACATATGCTTATGTTGAATTTTATTCTTGTAAAAACGACTTCACGTCTCCGTTTTCAGCTCCTCCCCGCCTGCACACGGCTAATCTCGCCGATCGGTTACATCCAGCCTCAGCGATGTTGAACACACCTATTCGCTTCAGAAATGCTCTTTAGAAATATACGGGTGACATCACGGACACTACATTTTTTTTTTACAGTCTATGGCTGACACGAGACCGTTATAGTGGTAACAGCCAATCACATTACTTTCTGGTGTTGCATGAAATCAGCTGGCTAGCGTCTGCGCTAAGGAATTTGCATAAGGCGATCTGATTGGCTGACGCCTGCGTTGAGGCTTGAAAAGTTGGGAAATCTTCTGCCATGAGCAATGCATAACGCTGCATTCACACAGGGCACCGGCGTTAACACTTCTCATTTACTTTGAATGGGTGACGTCATGCATTGCCGAACTGAATTGTGGGTTCCGTCACGTCGCTTCATTCGCGTTGCAAGCAGCAAAAGTTGAAGATTTCTTAACTTTTCAAGTGCCAACGCAGGCGTCAACCAAATCAGATCACTTCATGCAAACACACTAGAGCAGTTGGTAGCCAAATGCGTTTGTGCAATACCGGAAAGTAATGTGATTGGCTGTTATCACTATAAAGGTCGTGTCAACACAAGCTTCATACACTGTGTGAATGCAGCGTAATTCAGATCGGCAACACATGATGTCACCCATTCAAAGTAAATGAGAAGCATTAATGCCAACGCCCTGTGTGAATGAGGTATCCATTTCGAATGAAACCCATCTCGAATGAAATACCCCTGTGCAGCACCTTACAGTGAAAATAATACATTCAGGGTGGAATCTACTTTTTGTTCCTTAACTCACCGAGGTACGGAGGTGAGGTATATGTGGCAACGAAATATCCTGATCCGCCACAGATGATTCCACACTTTTTGTAGTTGCAGATGCTTGATTGACAGCATGTGTAACCATACATGCTGGAAATACATCAGACAACTATGGCAAGCCATTTTAACATTTAATCCTTAAAACATACAAGTATCTATTTTCATGCTACTAGTACTTATTTTTTAGATGCTAGTGTCTATTCCATTAAGTACTTATTCATTAGCTACTGCTGATTCTTTAGGTACTAGTGCCTATTCTTTAGAAACTACCTTTTGAAAAGATACTAGTACTTATTCATTAGATACTAGTACTTAGCCTAAACATTAGGGACTGGTACTCTTTCATCAGATACTAGTACCTATTCATTAGATACTAGTGTCTATTAAATTGGTACTAGTATTTATTTATTAGATACTAGTAGGCCTATTTATTCAATAGTTACTAGTACTTATTATTAGATACTAGTACTTATTCATGAAATACTAGTACTTATTTCAGTAGTGACTAGTTAGATATTATTACTTATTTATTAGATACTTGTACCTATTAAATAGATACAAGTATCTATTAAATAGAGTACATATTCATTAGCTACTAGTAGTTATTCAATAGATACTAGTACACATTTATTAGATACTAGTATTTATTACAAATGTTACTAAGATTTTTTATTATACTAGTAATATTTTTAATTGAACTATACAGTGGTCAGTGTGACTAATCACAGTCACCAGCACCGGCACTACATTTGCCAGCATCCCTCCCGTTCCTCACCTTCACACAATCTCCAGTTAGTCACACTCTGCAAGTCATCACCTCTCATCAGCACTCCCTAGATAAGCAGTCACTATCCTCACCACAGTGTCCAGTCTGGTATGTTTCTCGTGTTGTGTTGCGTGTTACCCATTCCTGTATATTCTCCTGTTGAATTACTAAGTAAAGACTTGTTTGAAATTCATCTTATTCAACCTCCCAGCCTCCCTCTCCCACATCCTCTCCTTGATGTTTCTGTCAGCTCGTTGTCCCTGCCTTCTTCTCAGACCCGAGCCACGTCTGCTGTCCGGCCTGAGCTGTCCCCCATCAGTCACTCTGTACCACCATCATCTCCTCTCAGTGACGTGGTTCCATCGCAGGCCTATTGTGAGCCAACTCCATCTGGGCATGAGGATCCTGTGGGTCCGCCTCCGGCTTCTGTCCTGGTCTCTCCACTTCGACCTGTCGCCCTGACTCCTCCACCTCCCTCGACATCTGCTGGGATCTATGAGTTTCCGGCTTCATGGAGCTTCCTCGGACTGTTGGCTTCAGCCAGGTTGGACGTTGTGTCACCTGCACAACAGACTTGCTGGCCATCTGTTGCTCTCCGGCCCTTCACCCCTACTGATCCAGCTAGCTCCACCCTACCTCAGGCTCCATCTCTGCCCTCGGTCGCTCCAGCTACACCTCAGCCCTCTGGATCCCTGCATCCATCTCGGGGGGTCATCGTTGTGGCTCCGTCACAGTTGTCTGGGTCGTCGGTGTCGATCCACTCCATCAGCCCTCCATCTGCACCGTGGGTTCCTGATCCATCATCGCCGGCGCCCTCACTCGTCCCTAAGGAGACGCTGAAGCCATCACCACTATGGCTCCTCCCTCCAGTGCCGCCACTGTGGTCCACCATCCTGGCTGGGGACTAGGTCACCACCTGGCTCATCCTCCAGCTTAACCGTCCTCCTCCTGAGCCACCTCCAGCATCTTCCATCTCACCTTCACTCCGTCCAACTCCAGGACCCCCTCCAGCCCTCCCCATTTGGATCTTCTATTATGGCGTGCGGACGCACCTGGCCGGGGGGGAATTTACTGTCACAGTCACCAGCACCGGCGCTACATTTCCCAGCATCCCTCCTGTTCCTCACCTGCACACGATCTCCAATCACTGGCACCTGCAAGTCAACACCTCTCATCAGCACTCCCTAGATAGTCACTATCCTAACCACAGTGTCCAGTCTGGTATGTTTTTCGTGTTGTGTTGTGTTGTGTTGTGTGTCACCTGTTCCTGTATATTCTCCTGCTGGATTACTAAGTAAAGACTTCTTCGTCATATGTTTCCTACACAGCAATGCGTTACAGACGTAAGATGAGTAAAAAAAGTTGTGACTGTGATAATAAGTAATAGTACCTAATAAATAACTACTAGCATCTAATGAATAAGTGCTAGTATCTATTTAATAGGTAATAGTAAGTACTAATATCTAATGAATAAAAACTAGTGTCTAATGAATAAATACTAGTATGTAGTAAATAAATAAATAAATTAAATCAATTTAATGGGTACGAATATGTAAAAAATAAGAATTAGTATCTAATAACTAAGTACTTGTATCTAATAATACATACTAGCATCTAAAACATAAATACTAGTACCTAATGAACATATATTAGTATATAAAAAGTATGTACTAGTCACAACTGGCATACATACTAGTCAAAACTGAATAGTTGATATCTGAATGACAGATTCACAGAAGTCAATGGCAAAAATGTAAAATGTTTTATAGTAACAATAGAACAGTTACTAGTCAATATCGAAATAAGTGCTATATCTAATGAATATGTACTAGTATCTAATAAATACTAGTAACTAATAAATAAGTACTAGTCCCAATTTAATAGGAACTAGTATCTAATGAATGAGTACCAGTATCTAAAAAAATAAGAACTATCTAATAAATGAGTACTAGTATCTTTTAAAAAGGTATTAGTATCTATAGTATAAGCATTAGTAGCTAATGAATAAGTAATTCTTAAAGGGTTAGTTCACCCAAAAATGAAAATTCTGTCATTTATTACTTACCCTCATGCTGTTTCACACCAGTCAGAACACATAATTAAGATATTTTAGTTTAAATCCGATGGCTCCGTGAGGCCTTCATAGGGAGCAATGGACACTTCCTCTCTCAAGATCCATAAAGTTACTAAAAAAACATATTTAAATCAGTTCATGTGAGGACAGTGGTTCAGTGGTTCATACTATAGTAGTCAACATTTGAAGTGGATCAAAACCTTTCTTCAAAGTTGTCCTAAAACCTTCTTCTTAGGACAACTTAGTTTTTAGGACAACTTTGATTAACTTTTTTGATCCACTTCAAATGTTGACTACTGTAGTACGTTTTAAGGATGAAATGTTAAAATGGCTTGCCATAGTATGTATTCCAATTGTGACTGGTACATACATTTTATATACTAGTAGTTGTATAAACCTGAAACCTCTCTGTTTATGTCCTGCGATCTGGAAGCACCTGTTCCCTGACACTGCTTGTTAGAAAAAAAAAGGATCAACAAAATAAGAATTAAACCCAAAAAACTTAGCAAGGTTTTAATGCAAAATAATAATGACAATAACACAACACAGCAATACGCATCAACTTATTTGCATTGGATAGTTCCTCATTCACAGATACAGTAGATCTTGTTTGCCTCACACGACAGTTGATCGTTGGCACATTTACAATGAAGCATGCTCCATTGAAATATTTTTCCAGAAGACACTTCAATTTGATAGCCAAGACAAACCACATGATTATGTTATTTTTTGAAAACCCACCTGAATCATCATTTAATTCTTAGTCAAGAGGACAAACCTGTCTGAACAATTTCAACTTAACAGTTAGTCAACAACCTGAAGCTAATTCCCACATAAAATAGTTCCCACACTTTACTCTTTAACTTTCCCGATAGGCATGCTAATACTTGTTTACTTGTGTTAAAAAACATAATTTTATGGCTACATACATAAGCACTTCACATAAGCACACTTCACAGGTTAACATGAGAAGCACTACCTGAATTTTACTAATGCATGTAAGTGGTTTTGTATTGAAAATAATGATAAAATTTTAAAAAATAATAATAATGTGGCATAAAAAAGCAAATGAAGTTGTGCTGTTTAGTGGCTTTGCTAAGGCAAGCAGCTCACATCTGTTTTTCAAAACCTCTAACCATAAGCAGTAAACTCATGTTGGGCATAAATCACACCTCAAATTTTGCATTTAATTCAACTCTCAAATATTATTAATGATAATTTCATCATGAAAACATTGCAGTGAATTATACTGCCATTTCTTGCACACCTTGCATAAATGATGGATTTGTTGTTGTTCAGAAGGGTAAAATTTTTAAAGGGCAAAGAGAGAGACGCTTGAGGAAACCTGCCTAATATCATTAGACACACGTGAAGTGTGTCGTGTAGAAACTGCTAAACAAACTCACCATCAAGTGTGATGGTCAAGATGGGAACTAAAAAGATGTCTGGTTTAGCACACCCTACTTTACTTTACAAGATAAATAATAATATATACACACACATGATAAATAATACACATAAAATTATATTGATTTTTTACATTTTATGTAATATATATGTTTTGCAGCCTCTTTGATAAGTGAATTAGAAATTTTTATTCACAAATCAACTTTGTCTAACATAGTTTTACTGTAAATTGATCAAATATCAGTGCTGCCGTATGGCAACGCTGTACCACAGTGGAATAGCAGTGATGTGTTTCCCCACTGGGATTTTTTATAGATAGTAGCATCAACAATGTGATTGATGTTATTTTTTTTTTTTGTAGGTTTCTTTGTAGTATAGTTGTATTTATGTATAAATAACAAAATTATTTCTTCTTTTCAGAAAATGAATACTATACAGCAATATTTTATGTGAAAGGCAATAGGAAGAGTGCAGAGTTAGCTCTTCCATGTCAAGTCAAGTCACCTTTATTTATATAGCGCTTTTTACAATGCAGATTGTGTCAAAGCAGCTTTACATTGATAACTGGTATATAATTTTGGCTGCACAGCAGCTCTTAAAGAATAGTGTCAATGCAGGCAGATCAAAGCACTGTTGAATAAATGTCAAGAATACTGTTGAATATCAAATGTCAAACCAAATGTCAAGTGTCCCCGACTAAGCAAGCCAAAGGCAACAGCGGCAAGGAACCCAAACTCCAACAGGTGACATCAGGTGGCAAACGGATGGCAAATAGGTGTTAAAATGGAGAAAAAAAAAAACCTTTGGAGAAACCAGGCTTAGTCGGGGGGCCAGTTCTCCTCTGGAGAACAGTGCTTTGTTACAATTCAGGTTGCTATCATAAGTCTGATAGGATCGCAACATTCAAAATATTTATTCCAGTTCCATTCAGTTGAGGATCATATTCATCAAGGTAAGTTGGTAAGTTTCGTCAGGGCGCGAAGAAATATAGAGCTGAGTATCATCAGCGTAACAATAAAAACTAACGCCATACTTCCTAATGATATCTCCCAAGGGTAGCATGTACAGAGTGAAAAGCAACGGTCCTAGTACTAAGCTTTGCGGTACTCCATATTGAACTTGTAATTGATATGACCTCTCTTCGTTTACTACTACAAACTGATAACAGTCAGATAAGTATGATTTGAACCATGACAATGCAATTCCACTAATGCCAACACAGTTTTCGAGTCTATTTAAAAGAATATTGTGATCAATAGTGTCAAATGCAGCACAAAGATCCAGTAACACTAATAGAGAGATACAACCACGATCTGATGATAAGAGCAAATCATTAGTAACTCTAGTGGGAGCAGTCTCAGTACTATGGTACAGTCTAAATCCTGACTGGAAATCCTCACAGATACTTTTTCTTTCTAAGAAGGAACATAGTTGCAATGATATTGCCTTTTCTAGTATTTCTGACAGAAAAGTGAGATTTGAAATCAGCCTGTAATTGACTAATTCTCTAGGATCAAGTTGTGTTTTTTTAATAAGAGGTTTAATAATAGCCAGCTTAAATTTTTTTGGTACGTATCCTAGTGATAAAGATGAATTAACAATATTAAGAAGAGGATCTATGACCTCTGGAAGCATCTCTTTCAATAGCTTAGTCAGTAGGGTCTAACATACATGTGGTTGATTTTGATGATTTAACAAGTTTAGACAATTCTTCCTCTCCTAAAGCAGTAAATTAATTGAATTTTTCCTCAGGGACACTACAATGTACTGTCTGACGTGATACTGTAGTAGACGGTTGCATGGTTATATTTTTTTCTCTAATATTATCAATCTTGCAAGTAAAGAAGTTCATAAAGTCATTACTGCTGTGCTCTTTGGAAACATCAGAAGTTGAAGCTTTATTTCTTGTTAATTTAGCCACTGTATCAAATAAATTCCTAGGGTTGTGTTTATTCTTCTAGTTTTGAAAAATAGGCAGATCTAGCAGTTAGAAAATCTGCAATTTCTTTGATAAAGTCTGTATGGTGTCCTGGTGGCCTGTATACAGTAGCCAGCACGATGTTAACTTACATCATGTTACGTAAAGCACCATCACTTCGAAGGAATTATATTTGAAAGACTTCTGGTTGATACTGTAAATATAACTATAAATTACAGCAACACCTCCCCCTTTGCCTTTCTGTCGAGGATTGTGTCGATAATCATAACCTTGAGGGCTGGACTCATTTAAAGTAATGTAATCGTCCGGTTTTAGCCAGGTTTCTGTCAAACATAGCACATCTAGATTATTGTGTGTGATAATATCGTTTACAATAAGTGCTTTTGAAGAAAGTGATTTAATATTTAACAACCCAAGCTTTATCATTTGTTTATCATTATTATCTCTATTTTTTATTTGTTGAACATCAATTAAATTTATACCATTAAATGGGTTTGAAAGTTTTTTGTTTTTACTAACTCGGGGTACAGACACAGTCTCTATATGATAATATCTAGGTGTAAGAGTTTATATGTGTTGGGATTTATCTGACTTCTGTAAGGTGAGGCAGCTAGCAGACGGTCGGTTTAGCCAGTCTGTCTGCTGCTTTTTCCTGTCCTGGGCCCCAGTTTGTCATGTTTCCCCTAGTGAAAAAAGTTACATATAGTAGACCATGTGGTTACATATTCCCTTTTTCTATAGTACATTGCAAATATACTAACAAAAATGTATTATCTTTAAATATATAAAAAGTATATTAGTATCATATTTTCACAATACATTTTTAAACACACTTTAAAATAATTGTACTTTAGTATATTTTCTAAAAAAATATATTTTAGAAAAATATACTTGAAGTGTAAGTTCAGTTTATTTTTTAAAAGTGTATTTATTTTCACTTTATAAAAATATATTTAAGGTATATTTTAACTGTGTACTGAAAATGATCTTTGTATCAATGCACTGAAATTATATTTAAAAAATACATTATTTAATATCCTGAAGTTGTATTTAAAGTTAAATTTGAGTGTATTTTTTAAGTTTACTTATTCATCCTTGGAATTCGTTATATTACTTGTGCTTATTTATTTCTGTATGACTAATGCATTAAAAGCCCATTTAATATCAGTGTAGCCTATACAATTTCCAAATATGAGTAAATGTTTTCACTGGCAGAATCATTTTACCATCATACACACAAATCTATATTAAACAACACACCAGCAGCACAAGTAACGTTACATGCGAAAAAATTATGTTGAGTGGTTAAAATTGAGACTTCGTTCGGAATTCAAATGTCTCTTCAACTTGGTCTGTGACCAATCAGATTTTGTTGCTCACTGCCTTCAGTCAATCGGAGTCCTCCGTTTGAATTCCCCTTGCTCAGTCACTCAGGGACTTTCAGGTGAATTATATTGTCGCAATGTATAATTAATTTAATGAAACAATGAAAGCGCAATACATCGCTCAATCTTGGGAATTCTGACCAGTTCAAATGACATCGCAGACTGACCGTGATGGCAACGACAACCGGCTAGAAATTGAATGGCCTATGTGATCCTGAAAGAACCGGAGAAAAGTGCTGCTATTTGGAGGTAAGTTGTAGTCTACCAGTTAACAATTTTTATTTTATTTTTTTTGCTTTAACAAACGGAGAGCGAGATTTCGGCTTGATATCTCCTTTTTGAGTTTCTGTGTGGTTGTTTATGGCACATGTTTGTATGATTGGTCAAATTGGCCCGTATTCTGTATGATATTAATTCATAAAGTGTTTTTTTTTTAAGTGCATGCTTGACTATGTCCCAGCCAACATGTCCATGTTGGTGCCCACATGGGTTTTATCTGGGCTATATGGGCATCATCTGGGCATGGCTTCAGAGTGGGCACATTGATGGGCTGAATGTGGGCCCCATTTTGAATACATTTTGGGGCCTAGTTAGGTTGCCCACATTAGCCGCTTTTCCACTGTCGGGCCAGTGCGAGCCAGGGCTAACAGTGTGCCGGGCTGGGCCTATGGCCACAGACCTTAGGCACTGAGGCCAAAATCAAGTTGCGTTTCCACTGTTGGTCCACTAGCTCTGCAGTGCTGATCTAAAAACTGCCCTTAAACACACCTCCCTTGATCAAACGTCACACAACCCAACCCATTTCAGCGTGTAGTAGACCATCACCTGAGTACGATTAGCTCCGCCTTTCACCTCGACCGCGCCTCAAGCCCCAGCTGGCCCGTTTTGGACCAAGGTTTTCGGCGGGCCGAAAAACCCGTGCCTTTGGCACCGAGGAAGCACCAAAGAGGCACGATCAAGCCCCGGAAGTGACAGTGGAAACGCGACCGGCCCTGGCACGCACTAGCACGCCCACCTTTGGCCCGGCAGTGGAAACGCGGCTATTGTTAATTTGAGGGTCCCATATGGGCCACATTTGGGCTTTATTTAGAATTGTAAAAAATTTGTTTTTTTACAGTTGTTTTTGTACAATTATGGGTAACAGCTTAACCCTAGAAACAATTTTTAGTATTTCATTTTTTATAGCCTATATATATATATATATATATATATATATATATACCCAGCCAATATGCATGTGGGCCCCATGTGGGTTTTTGATGGGCTGTCAACCCAAGTGGGGCCCATAGAATTTTGTCCATTGGCTCCACACAGGCCCCATGTGTGTTAGCCCATAGGGGCCCATAATGGGTCCATAGTGGGCTCTAAGTGGGGCTCATTTGTGTGTTCATTAGAGGGGCCCACATGGGTCATATGGTTTCTAATAAATGGGGCCAATGTGGGCCACATACAGAACCCTTATGGGTGTTAAATGGGTGTCACGTTAAATTAAAGTAATACTGTTTGTATGTTTTATAACAGGGCCTCAGCAGGGTGCGAGATGGTTTTGCACAATTTTAAACGTCCACAAAAGTTCCACAGTCGTAACGCAGCAATTTCCACACACACGTGGTACAAGATATCAACACATAAAAAATAATACTAATAATAATAATACACATGCACATTACTTTGTATTCAAAAATAGTTAAAAGTTAACAGTTGTAATGTATAATAAAAAAACAGCTTTTGAAAGTTAAATTACATTCAATAATGTTAAAAAAGTTGTTAAATGCCCCTTTATTTATCATCTTATATTTATGTTGTGTTATTTTTGTAATGTAATGTGCTTTTGTGAAGTCATACTGTTATATCAGGCACATCGTTTTGAACTTTAACTCGTTCATATTCCATTTAGTAGTAGAAATCTCCCTTTAAGTGTTACTTACTTTACTCATTTGGACAGAAATATAAAGTACTGGCATGGCTTGATCATAATCATGCATGCTTTTTAAGAGAGTGCTCCTGTTAATGATTTGATAGTATTTTAAAATAATTGCCTTTTCTGTTTTTTCTCTCATTATTGTTCTTTAGATATGAAGCTGATGGGTCTGCCCCAACCCAGGAGCAGTGTTGGGCATGTTACTTTAAAAAAAGTAATTAGTTATAGTTACTAGTTACTTCTCACAAATAGTAACGGAGTTAGTAACTGAGTTAAATCATTATAAAAGTAACTAATTACCAGGGAAAGTAACTATTGCGTTACTTAAAAAAATTTAAATATGTCAAATAACTTGAATGCCCCCATTATTGAATATAAGTCTAAGGATAAATAATTCTTGATCCGACTCATGACTCATGATCCGCTCTTGCTTATGAAATTTCTCTGTACTGTCATTAAAGAAAATGTAGTTTCATATATATGTTTAAATAGTCCTATGTTATGTTTTTAATTAATTTACTTGATTGTGAAAAGTGAACAGCATGAGTAAGATGCATCATAAGATGTGCAATATATAGTCATAGTCATGGAGTGGGTCAGACATGATTTTTACCACTTCATTAATTTTGTTTTATAAAAAGCCTTTCTTTAAAGTGAATTTCGTTTTGTAAAAATTGTATCTTAATTTTAATCAGTGTTTCATCAACCAATTGCCTGGATTTAATAAATAAGAAGCAAATATAGCAGCCAATATAATCCTGGCAGGCACAGGAGCGATCACTGGCGCATGAACTGGAGCGCGTCTTATTGGCTAAATGAACCGAAACTCAGCATATAGGCTGCTTGCCTCGCAGACATGAGAAATATATCGATAGAAGACTTGAAATATCTACTTTAAAACGAAATAATTAAAAACGAAAATAGGCTACTCTGATTATGTAATCCGAATGAAATGTGCATTTTCTCTCTAGGCACGTCCAGTATATGCGTAGATGATGAGAGTCAGCAATGTCAACTTCTTCTTTGCAGCCGACACTGATTCAGTAAACATTACTTTGTTAATAAACAATTAAAATGTCTCCTTGCTGTTTTTTTGTCATATTCATAATCATTACTTTTGCCGGTTCTTTATGGCAAGCTTTATGCGTGCGCTTGAGTGCTATATAGCCTATATTACATAAACGCTCATTATTAATTTATTCTCTCCAGTATTTAAGAAATTAAATTAATATAAATGTGATTACTTAACTAATGGCTGAAATGAACGACTACACTGTAAAACCAAACAGTGAAATTAATTAAATTAAATGAGTTTGTTTCACTCAAATAATAATGAAAGTTCATTGTACTTAATAGAAAAAAGTTGCATGAACTCAAAATTTCAGTGTAGTAAGCTGAACTTAATATGATTGAGTTGAGCTGCAGCAGATTTCTAATTCCCAGCATGCTTTTCATCAGACCATATACATAACTGTTGAAATTAAGTGTTATTTTGTGTGTGTTTGCACAAGATTAACATATGGAGATATAAGTTCATGTTTAATGTTGTGTTATGTTGGGATTCAGGGGGGTTCTGTTATGTTAGTTTTGTAGGGTTACCACTGTGGTGAAGAGTAGACCGTGTGGTTAGGTTGAGGATGAGCTGCAAAACATTTAAGACCACATATGTTGTTTGATTACATATATGCAAGTATGTAATGACTCTCTAATAATATCTCTCTGATAGTTATAATAGCATGTGTTATTTGCTATGTAACATTTAACCAAGATCTGAATGTGATGTTTATGTAAATTAACTGTATGTAATTAACATTATGATGAGTTGGGAAAGGGATGCTGGTGACGGGATTGTTAGTGAGAGACACCTGTGCACCACACTGGCCTTGATCCGCTTCCATGGCTCTCAGCCCCGCCACACTTGTCACAAAAATTTTAAGTTCTACCAACTTTAAAAAAATGAATTAGTTTACTTAAATTGTTTTGAGGTAATACGTTTCCTCAAATGTTTTTAGTATTCTGAACTTATTGGGTTTTACAGTGTACTAGTCGACTAGAAAAACTTATTTCACATTTTTTTTTGATCCAGCTTGTCATATGTTTATCGCAGATAGGACCTTCAAACCAGAAAGACACAGCTTACATTTGACTAAAAGTTTTATGTCTTTATGCTCAACTAAAGTGAAATAATGAGCATATTTCCACTTTGAGAAACTCGTCTTGCTCTCACCTTGAGTCGCCATGACTGCCGCACATACTTGGATAAACGGAAAGGTGCCCACAGTGAGTCTTCGAGTTCACAGTGGTTAAATGGTATGGGGTTGCATGAGTGCGTGTGGCATGGGCAGCTTACACATCTGGAAAGGCACCATCAATGCTGAAAGGTATATCTAAGTTCTAGAACAACATATGCTCCCATCCAGACGTTGCCTCTTTCAGGGAAGACCTTGCATTTTCCAACATAACACATACAACATGCAGTATGTGCCAGACCACATACTGCATCAATTACAACATCATGGCTGTGTAGAAGAAGGATCTGGGTACTGAAATGGCCAGCCTGCAGTCCAGATCTTTTGCTCATAGAAAACATTTGGCACATCATAAAGAGGAAGATGCGACAAAGAAGACCTAAGACAGTTGAGCAACTAGAAGCCTGTATTAGACAAGAATGGGACAATATTCCTATTCCTAAACTTGAGCAACTTGTCTCCTCAGTCCCCAGACGTTTGCAGACTGTTATATAAAGAAGAGGGGATGCCACACAGTGGTAAACATGGCCTTATCCCAACTTTTTTGAGATGTGTTGATGCCATGAAATTTAAAATCAACTTATTTTTCCCTTAAAATTATACATTTTCTCAGTTTAAACATTTGATATGTCATCTATGTTGTATTCTGAATAAAATATTGAAATTTGAAACTTCCACATCATTGCATTCTCTTTTTATTCACAATTATTCACAATATTTCACAATTATGCTTGGTGTTAAAGCCTTCATAAACAGTGCATTTGTTACAATACAGAAGGGTCGGAGACAGAAGATCACAGGTAATGGTGTTTATTGACACAAGCAGAGATAAAGGTGCACACAGGTGACATAATAGAAGTGAATGATGAGTGATGGTGTAGTGATAATGTCCTTTGTGCTTTGCAGAGTCGATGATCTTGGAAGCGGATGTTGAGTTGAGACACTGGAGACTGACAACACTCATACACAGACTTGGAACACAGGAGGAGATTTGGAAACGCAGGAGACAGGTAAGTATAGCAATGGAAGTCATTAAGGTAAGCATGGAGGTAAGTCCTTAATGCGAACGAGACCGGACGATGACTGAGTGTGTGTGAGTGAGTGTCATTTATATGTGGGTTGATTGGAGTGCTGACAGGGACAGAAGGGTGGTGAGGTTTTAACAGTGACACATGGAATGTGGGGTGAATACGGTACTGAGGAGGAAGTTGAAGTTTATACGTGACCGGGTTGATCTGCTCCATGATGGTGAATGGGCCAATGAACCTGGGACTCAGCTTACGGCATAGTAGACGCAGTCAGATGTCTCTGGTTGACAGCCAGATGTCAGATGTCATCCTGCGGCTACGTAGGGCACGTTGAAGCTGATGGTGGGCTGAGTCCCAGACCCTCTCCCTCTCTCTGAACCAGTAGTCGACAGATGGTACGTCCGAGGGTTCACCTGACCAGGGGAACAGTGGGGGTTGGTAACCGAGCACGCACTGGAATGTTGTGAGTCCGGTAGATGGTTGGCGTAGGGAGTTCTGTGCGTACTTAGCCCAACCTAGGTACTGGTTCCAAGAGTCCTGGTGGCCATGACAGAAGGTATGGAGGAAGCGACCAATCTCTTGAATCTTCCTTTCCGTCTGCCCATTGGACTGCGGATGATAACCCGATGACAGGCTGACGGTCACACCTAGGAGTGAGAAGAAGGCTTTCCATACACGAGAGATGAATTAGGGTTCTCTATCCGACACAATGTCCTCTGGAATACCATAGTATCGGAATATGTGGTTGAACAGTCTCCATGGCAGTGGGCAGTCCCTTTAAAGGAATCAGACGACAGGATTTAGAGAATCTATTAACAACCACAAAGATACAGGTACAGTCTTTAGATACAGGTACAGACAAAGGGCTTGTTGGGATTGCGATGGACCAGGAGAGGAGCAGTGGTGAAGGCTTCTTTCAAGATGTTAAAAGCTTCTGTTGCAGCTGGTGTCCAGGACAGAGACTTGTTACGGGGGAGGCTTGTCAGCGGGCTGGTGATGGAGCTGTAGTTTTGGATGAAGCGACAATAGAAGTTAGCGAAGCCTATGAAGCGTTGGAGTTCCTTTACGGTAGTGGGTGATGGCCAGTTCCTGATGGCGTCCACCTTTCCCTCGTCCATCCGGATGCCACTGCTGTCGATGTTATAGCCAAGGAACTGCACTGAGGGCTGATGGAACGAGCACTTTTCATCTTTCAGGAATAGCTGGAACTCCCTCAGGCATTTCAGGACCTCCGCAACATGGCGGCGATGTTCAGCCATGCTCCGGGAGTATGTCAGGATGTCATCGATGTAGACCAAGATGAACTTGTGTAGAAACTCCCGGAGCACCTCATGTATGAAGTCCTGGAATACAGAGGGGGCGTTGGCCAGGCCATACGGCATCACAAGATATTAATAGTGTCCAGTAGGTGTCACAAAGGCGGTCTTCCACTCGTCCCCCTCACGTATCCGGATGAGGTTATACGTGCTGCGGACGTCCAACCTGGTGAATACAGTGGCACCACAGAGATGTTCCAGGGCTGCTGGGAAGAGAGGAAGGGGGTACCTGAACTTAATTCTGATGTTGCTGAGTGCCCGGTAATCAATACAAGGAAGCAAGCCTCTCTCCTTTTTCACCATGAAGAAGCAGCTTGATGCAGCAGGGGAAGTAGATGGACGGATGTAGCCTTGAGCCAGAGCCTTCTTGATGTATTCCTCCATGGCCTTCTCCTCCGGGATGGAAAGGGGGTAGATTTTTCCCCTTGGCACTGACTCACCCGGAAGCAGATCAATGGCACAGTCCCATGGCCGGTGTGGAGGCAGCTTGGAAGCTCTTTTCGGGCAGAAAACATCACTGAAGGGGGCGTAACACGATTGTATATCCACTGAACGTTTTTCAATCGGGCTTTCAATGGATGTTGCACAGACAGAGAGATGTTCAGGACGTGGAGATGATGGAACTGGAAACTCGAAAAAACAGTTCATGAAACAAGTGTCGCCCCACTTCAGGATTTCGCCGGTCTTCCAGGAGATGACTGGGTTGTGCTGCTCCAACCACGGGCGCCCTAGGATCACGTCAGTGGTGGATTCCTACAGAACCAGCAGATGAATCTTCTCCACATGAAGTATATCAATTTGAAGTTGTAGTGGGCCAACACTCCAACAAACTTGTCTCTTACTGAGAGGATTTCCAGTTATTGAGTGGATCTGGTAGGTAGACGGCATTGTCTTGGTCTTGAGGTTGAGCTGACAGCAGAGGGCGCCAGTGATGAAGTTGCCTACTGACCCAGAATCGAGGAGTGTGTTGACTGGAATGGAAACATCAGCAGCAGTAAGTTTTACAACAGTGGTGAGTGGTTTCATCTTATTTATCGAAGGGAAGATGACACTCAGCATGGGACGAGGAGGACGAATTGGGCTTGTGGAGATTACATACCCAGGGGAACCACAATACAAGCACAGATTCTGGGTCAGCCTTCTCTGCCGTTCAGTTATTGTCAGTCGAGTGGTATTCAGTTGCATTGGTTTGTGGGCTGGTTCTGGAGGGCTGACGGATTCTGGTTGGCAGAGGGAGGTGTTGAGCTGTGGCTGGCCCTGGTGCTCTTCGAGACACGACTGCATACGAGTGGCAAAGCGTATAGAGAGTTGAATGAAGCGTTCAAGCCAGATGCAACCACACTCAAGGGTCCAATCCTTGACGATATGTAGTCAGTAGAGCTTGTTCATTTGGGGAGATCGGGGTGATGACATAGGTGACCGCTGGTGGTGATGGTGATGGATGGGTAGTGAGTGCTCGACACAAAGCGTCAACGAGCTCCTGGAATGGATCGGGGTGGCTCATATTTGTGTCAAACGGTCTTGGTCCGGTCTTCTGTTACAATACAGAAGGGTCAGAGACAGAAGATCACAGGTAATGGTGTTTATTGACACAAGCAGAGATAAAGGTGCACACAGGTGAGAAAACAGACATAGTAGAAGTGAATGATGAGTGATGGTGTAGTGATACTGTCCTGTGCTTTGCAGAATCGATGATCTTGGAAGCGAATGTTGAGCTGAGACGTTGGAGACTGACGAAACTCACACACAGACTTGGAACACAGGAGGAGACTTGGAAACCCGGGAGACAGGTAAGTATAGCAATGGAAGTCCTTGAGGTAAGCATGGAGGTAAGTCTTTAATGCTAACGAGACCGGACGATGACTGAGTGTGTGTGAGTGTCTTTTATGTGCGGGTTGATTGGAGTGCTGATGAGGTGCAGGTGTGTGTGATCAGTACTCTGGTGAGGGAGGGCGCTGATTGGACGGTGCTGGAGCTTGGCGTGTCTGTGACAGCACTAGTATTCTCATTTAAGAATCACTTTTTGACCAAGATAGATCTAGCTTCAAAAGTAGGAAGATCAATTTATCAAAGAAAACAGAGAAATGATCAGATAGCGCTACATCCTTAATGACAATGGATGAAATGTTTAGACCCTTACTGATAATTAAATCTAGAGTGTGTCCACGATTGTGTGTGGGTCCATATACATGCTGAGTCAGATCAAAAGTATTCAAAACTGTTAGGATTTATTTTGCCATATTGGATTCTGCAGTTTCTATGTGGATGTTAAAGTCCTCAGTAATAGCAAAACAATCAAACATCTGTTATTGCTGTGGGATTGGTCTCAGTTTTTTTCATTTCAGGATATTTAATCTTCGGAACTATACGGCTGACTTGATCTTTTCTGAGTTGAAAAGCCATAAGTCTGCTATCTTTATTTCCCATTTCATTTTTTTTTTTTTTTGTTTCTTTTTATGTAAGGGCTTCTTCTGCTTTGTGTGTTAGTAATTTTTCCTAACTTCTTTTAACTCCCTGAGTGTAACTTTTTTTTTTGTGTGCTCACTCTCTAACCTTTTTACTTCATTTTAATATTCTTGTTGTTTTAAGTTTCTTTGTTTCTTTAATTGAGACCCTATAGCTATAATCGTTCCCCTTATTGTGGATTTTCCTGCATCCCACAGTATCAAAGGAAAGACATTACCATCATAATGTTACGGATGCTAGTGTAGAGATGAGGCTGATACGGATTTCCACAATACATACAATACTTTAATGAACACAAAGGCAGAGTACATCCAACATACGCTAACATAAACAGAGAACGGACAAGGAGTGAAGGGAGTGAGTGCAATATATAGGAGTGCTAACAATAGAGTCCAGGTGCAGGTGATCCGTGATGAGGAACTGACGAGGGAAGTGTGTGCAGGTGAGGAGAACAGGAGGATTCTGGGAAATGGAGTCCAGGGAAACAAGGGATCTGTAACAGTACCTCCCCCTCCCGGTAGGCGCGTCCTCGCGCCGTAGATGTAACAACCGGGAGGGGGGCGGGCACCCTGGAGACCTCAAACTGGAGCAGGGGGAGGAGTAGACTGGAGTGGAGGTCTCCAGGGCAGGTCCAAAACCCATGGTGGGTCAGGAGCCGTGGGCAGCCATGGCGGGTCAGGGGCTGAAGGCAGCCATGGTGGGTCAGGGGCTGAAGGCAGCCATGGCGGGTCAGGTGCAGCGGGCAGCCATGGCGGGTCAGGTGCAGCGGGCAGACATGCAGCGGGCAGACATGGCGGGTCAGGTGCAGCGGGCAGACATGGCGGGTCAGGTGCAGCAGGCCGCCATGGCGGGTCAGGGACCGAAGGCTTCATGCCGTAGTGCCCAGGCGGCGCTGAAGGACCGGCGGGAGATGGCGGAACCAGCGGCTCCGCCGACCGAAGCGCAGCCGGTGCTCCAGAAGGCCGCAGTGTAAGACAGACGACATACAACAAAGTGAACACTGGGGAGAGTGAGGAGGCCGACTGGAGCTGAGGGACGGAGTGACAGAGTGAAGACGGAGGAGTGCAGTCCAGAAGTGAGGGCAGGCCGACGAAGGAACAAGGTGTGAACGGGGGCAGGATGGAGGCTGGTGACACTGGTGGACTGCTGGACAACGGTGGAGCAGAGGGAGGTTGGAGCCGGGGTGTAGGTAATCGCCCAGAGGTCCGAGGTGGAGATCTGGGCGAGGGGGCTTGAGGTGGAGGTTCAGTGTAAAGACAAATGGACGGAGGCGGGAGAGGGAGGCAGGGAGGGGAAACAGTCTTTGGGCTGGAGGGTTCAATAACACAGTTCACAGGAGTAGTTGGCTCGGCGGCGGCGACTGGCGCTGAGGGCTCGGCGGCGGAGACTGGCGCTGAGGGCTCGGCGGCGGAGACTGGCGCTGAGGGCTCGGCGGCGGAGACTGGCGCTGAGGGCTCGGCGGCGGAGACTGGCGCTGAGGGCTCGGCGGCGGAGACTGGCGCTGCTTGCTCGGCGGCGGAGACTGGCGCTGAGGGCTCGGCGGCGGAGACTGGCGGAGACTGAGGGCTCGGCGGCGGAGACTGGAGAACTTGGCTCGGCGGCGGAGACTGGAGAACTTGGCTCGGCGGCGGAGACTGGAGAACTTGGCTCGGAGGAGACGGGTTGAGGGCCATTTCATCCCCTCAAATACAATTAAAATCCCCACAGGCACTGGAGCTGGCTCTGTGGGGACTGGAGCTGGCTCTGGAGATACTGGAGCTGGCTCTGGAGATACTGGAGCGGGCTCTGGAGACACTGGAGCGGGCTCTGGAGACACTGGAGCGGGCTCTGGAGACACTGGAGCGGGCTCTGGAGACACTGGAGCGGGCTCTGGAGACACTGGAGCGGGCTCTGGAGACACTGGAGCGGGCTCTGGAGACACTGGAGCCGGCTCTGGAGATACTGGGGCCGCTTTCTTCCTCCTCCTCCGCTTACTGGGCCCAGTAGAGGAATATGGGTCCAGCCTGGGGCAGGCAGGGAGTTCGCTGGAAAGGTGTGCGGAGGAAGCCGGAGGTTGACTGACTGGCCCGGCCAACCGTGTTTCTGGATGGACTGGACGACAACACTGATCCTGAACCTCTTCCACAAAGAATTTGGAGCCATTCAACCACAAAATTAAATTGATAGTTTCGCTTAAGGAGAAACAAAAAACAGGTTCATCAAAACGGATAGTGTCGTCATCCAATCCATCCAAAAACAGGGAGATCAACTGAGCGTCGGGCCAGTTAGTCAAGTAAGCAAGCTCAACGAACTCCTCCACATACCTCTCCAGCGAACGTCCTACCTGCAGGAGCCCGATAAGGCGTTCGCTGGCTGTTAGGGTGAGAGGCGATGGAGGAGCTGGATCCAGGGAGCTGGGGAAAGTCTCCATTTTTTTTTTCTGTGGAAATCCAAAGTTTGGGTCCGTTCTTCTGTCACGGATGCTGGTGTAGAGATGAGGCTGATACGGATTTCCACAATACATACAATACTTTAATGAACACAAAGGCAGAGTACATCCAACATACGCTAACATAAACAGAGAACGGACAAGGAGTGAAGGGAATGAGTGCAATATATAGGAGTGCTAACAATAGAGTCCAGGTGCAGGTGATCCGTGATGATGAGGAACTGACGAGGGAAGTGTGTGCAGGTGAGGAGAACAGGAGGATTCTGGGAAATGGAGTCCAGGGAAACAAGGGATCTGTAACACATAATTAATGGAAAAGTATTTTAGTACTTCTTGTATTTGTTTAATTTGGGCAATTGTTAACATTGAGACATTCAATCTCCAATATCTCAACTGTTTGTCTAATCCTAGAATCCTCCATGATAACTGGGTTATGGTCTGAGATGGTGGCTGGTTCAGTTGTACATTCCTTTACTTTTTTTTTTATATCAAAAGCAAATTTATATAATTTATCCCAGAGTAACTTCCATGCATTTGCGACATGTAAAGTCTCTTTCCTTAGTATGTATATATCACCAAACATCCACTAAGACCATTTCATTCATCAGGTTTAACATTTCCTTGGACATTTTAGATAGAAGTTTTGCTATTACAGGTGATCTGTGTAGTATAGAATTCAATATACAATAAAAATCTCCAATAAGTAAAATCCCTTCACTTTTATCTGCCACTGGTGCTGATATTTTTATTTTATTTTTTAAGAAAAAGGGGCAATCTTCATTTGGGGCATATTTGCAATTGTTATCTTTATGCCTCCAATTGATCCAACTACCATAACATATCGGCCATCCAAGTTTTTTTCATCTTCCATCTGTCCCATTAGACTCGGTCATGGCATCACTGGAAGTCTATAAAGTGGCATTATATGTGATTTTTTACTGTAGTTACTGTCAACTTCTCTGAAGTTTGTTCAGACTGGAGGAAACAAAGATATTCAGGTCTGTCATTAAACCAGTGTTCATCCTTTGCCTTGAGTGAAATGACATGTTTTTCATTGGTTCACTGAAACAGAAACCTCTCTGCTTATGTCCTGCGATCTGGAAGCAGCTGTTCCCTGACACTGCTTGTTACAGTCAAAATAAGAATTAAACCCCCCAAAAAACGTGGGTAGAAAAATAATAATGACAATAACACAACACAGCAATACGCAGCAACTTATTTGCATCGGAGAGTTCCTCATTCACAGATACAGTAGATCTTGTTTGCCTCACATGACAGAAGTTGATCGTTGGCACATTTACAATGAAGCATGCTCCAATTAAATATTTTTCCAGAACACACTTCAATTTGATAGCCAACGCAAACCACATGATTATGTAATACTTTGAAGACCCATCTGAACCAATATTTAGTTTCAGTCAAGAGGACAAACCTAATTTCAACTTAACAGTTCGTCAACATGACCTGAAGCTAATTCCCACATAAAATAGTTCCCACACTTTACTCTTTAACTTTCCCAATAGGCATGCTAATACTTGTTTACTTGTGTTAAAAAAAGTTCATTGTCTACTAGTACAGATTCATAAAACAAACATTAAAAAAGCTAGACAGATTTTGCTGTCTACATGAACCAAAATCTTGTGGCTACATACATAAGCACTTCACATAAGCACACACAGGTTAACATGAGAAGCACTACCTGGATTTTACTAATGCATGTAAGTGGTTTTGTATTGAAGATAATGATAAAATAAAATAAAAATAATAATAATGTGGCATAAAAAAGCAAATTAAGTTGTGCTGTTTAGTGGCTTTGCTAAGGCAAGCAGCTCACATCTTTCAAAACCCCAAACCATAAGCAGTAAACTTATGTTGGGCATAAATCACACCTCAAATTTTGCATTTAATTCAACTCTCAAATATTATTAATGATAATTTCATCATGACAACATTGCAGTGAATTATACTGCCATTTCTTGCACACCTTGCATAACTGATGGATTTGTTGTTGTTGTTCAGAAGGGTCAAATTTTTAAAGGGCAAAGAGAGAGACGCTTGAGGAAACCTACCTAAAATCAATAGACACACGTGAAGTGTGTCGTGAAGAAACTGCTAAACAAACTCACCATCAAGTGTGATGGTCAAGATGGGAACTAAAGATGTCTGGTTTAGCACACCCAACTTTACTTTACAAGATAAATAATAATATGTATACACACACATGATAAATAATACACATAAAATTATGTTTTTGCAGCATCTTTGATAAGTGAATTAAAAAAAAAAAATTCTTAACAAATCAACTTTGTCTTACATAGTTTTAATGTAAATTGATCAAATATCAGTGCTGCCGTATGGCAATGCTGTATCACAGTGGAATATCAGTAATGTGTTTCCCCACTTGGATTTTTTATAGATAGTAGCATCAACAATGTAATATTTGTAGGGTTTCTTTGTAGTATAGTTGTATTTATGTATAAATAACAAAATTATTTCTTCATTTCAGAAAATGAATACAGCAATTTATTACAAAAAGGGCAATAGGAAAAGTGCAGAGTGTGCTCTTCCATGTGATGAGAGTGAGGATGAGTTAGCCAAATAATAGGGATTAAATTATAGGGATCTACTTATTTTTGGTTTCCATTGTGGTACAGAGTTGCCATATGGCATTGTTTCCCTATGCAATTCTAAATGCAACTGGAAGCCAGTGTAAGGACCTGAGGACTGGTGTGATATGTTCATATTTTCTGGTTCTGCTCAGAATCCTTGCAGCAGCGTTCTGTACGAGCTGCAGCTGTCTTATGGTCTTTTTGGGAAGACCAGTGAAGAGCCCATAATCCACCCTGCTGGTGATGAAAGCATGAACGAGTTTCTCTAAGTCTTGACTGGAGACAAAGCATCTAATTCTTTCAATATTTTTGAGATGATAATATGCTGATTTAGTTATTGTCTTTACATGGCTACTGAAACTCAGGTCTGACTCCAAAATCACACCAAGATTCCTGACTTGATTTTTAATTGTTTGACCCATAGAGTGAAGGTATGTGTTCACTTTGAGAACTTCATCTTTGTTTCCAAACACAATGACTTCAGTTTTGTCTTTGTTTAACTGAAGGAAGTTTAGGCACATCCAATTTTTAATTTCATCAATGCATTGTCACAGGGAGTCAATGGGTCTGTAGTCGTTAGGTGATAGGGCTAGGTAAATCTGGGTGTCATCAGCATAGCTGTAATATGCAATTTGGTTCTTTCTCATTATTTGGCTCAGTGGCAGCATAGGTTGAACAGGAGGGGTGCAAGTATTGAACCTTGAGGGACTCTGCATGCTATGGATGTCCACTCAGACTAATGGTCACCAATACTCACAAAATAACCTCTCCCTTCTAAGTAGGGATGCGCCGATACCATTTTTTAAGGACCGAGTATGAGTACCGATACTTTTTTTTACTGATACAATATTTGCGCTGTAAAATACGCTGTTGTGATTATAAACGCCGTAAAAAACGTGCGAAAATTCGTCAATGACGCCGTATTTAACAGCATTTTAGTGTACATGAAAAACGCCGCTTTTTACACCATCCATTTTGCCATATGACGCCGTAAGAAACACTGTTTTGGCTGCACAGAGCACGCATCTTCTGCAGATTTCTGCTTAAAGTATAATGAGTTACGCCCATGATTTCCACAGTCAGTAGGTTTGAATGGTTTTCACCCAATCAATGGTAACTGAGTCAGACCAGACCAATTCAGCATGGATCATTTTAGCCAAACGAGTGCCTATGAATTGATAGGATATTTTTATGTACAATAGCATATAACTGTAACTATTTTCATCTCTACTAACATTAAACATATTAAAGATTGCACCTCTTTATGTACCACTCCATTCTATATGTGTTCAACTCATTACCCAGATACTTTTCACACTAGTAAAAAGTAGCTGGTGTGGTCCGCTCTTAGCAGGTCTGGTTTGAAAGAGTGTAGGCCTATTTGCGATGTTAAAGAAATAAATCTTTTTTTTGCGAGCTGTTTTTTTTTCTCTAGTGTAGACGACATGCAAAATAAATGGTTGTAATTCATGAATGCTTTGGAATGCGCTCTTGTCAGAAATTAATCAAATACTGTTCCTACATAATTTATATTGTAAAACATGTAATGTATTCTGAGAGTTTATAGTTTGTTGTGATTCGATTACAATATTAAATTAAACTTGAGTGTTCCACTGTCACAACAGGAAACTAAAAATTTACACTGCGGGGCTCACAAGTAGCCTAAGGCAAGCATCCTCCCGCAACTGTAGGTGTATCGTCGTTGATAAACACCATCAAATTATCCAAATATTATCCGAAATAGCCTAGACTATAGGCTAATTTTATATTTTTGACTAACAGAGCAAATGAGGGAAGCATCCCAAAACGATTAATGTTAATGGGGCAGTCAAGCAAGCAGTTTAATCAGGAAAAAAGTGGACACAGTAAGGTGTAAACATGCGGCAAAATTAGTCTATAGTTTGGAGCTTCAGAGACGTTGAAACCCATAGGCCTATAATATTATTATCACAGTTATATTCATTTAGTCACTATGAACTTTCAGTTTGTTTACATTTGTGTTCCTTTGTACAGTTCTCCCGTTCATTCCGTTCAGACGCACATCATCAATCTTGTTTGAGTCATTTAAGATCAGAGAACTTATGTTTTATCTTTTAAAATTATGGAAATTATTTTGCACTATATCCTTCAAAATTCGGTTAACGGCTTTGTTCAGACTGAACTTCTCCCACAAACAGTGGCCTTTTTTCAAGTCATTTGTTTTAGCCTAAACTGGACGATTGAAAGTGCAAAAATATTTTAGTGTTCATGCTACAAAAAAAACATTGGATATGGCGAAATGTATTAATGTTATTTAATGAATACAATATAATATGAATAAAACATGAATAAAGTAAAAAAGTAAGTTTTTTTAAGTAAAAAAAAAAAACAACAAAAAAAACAAGTAGCATTATAAATGCGCAATATGTCGGGAGACATGGGTCAGACATGATTTTGACCATTTCATTAAGTAGGCCTATTGTTTTGTAGAAAGCCTTTCTTTAAAACTAATGTCGTTTTGTATAAATTGTATCTTAATTTTAATCCATGTTTCATCAACCAATAAATAAAAAGCAAATTTAGCAGACAAAATAAGCCTAATCATGACATGGAGGCGCCAGCGCGATCACCTTTGTTGCACATGAAAAGGAGCGCGCCTCATAAATGAACCGAAACTCAGGAACTGTGTGAGTCCAAGAATAATCACACAGGTTTTAGCCAGACTGCGAACACGACTTGCTCATGGCTGAAAAATTTTCAATGGCTATGTGCTGCAGGAGGTATTGCTGCACATCTCCTTTCTTGATACTTATTAGATACATTAGTTTTTTTTTTTGTTTTTTTTTGTTTTTTTTAACAACGTTATTATGTTGGATTATACATTTCAAATGAGTTTAATGGATATTATAGCTCAATCAGCTGGATGTTGTCTTTCGATGGCCTTTTATATATGTTTATCATATAAAAAAAATAATAATTACATTGTTTATTTTCTAATATGACAATGTAACTGAAACAAAACAACAAAACAAGGTGGATATCATAAAAAAAAACTAGCTCGCAAAAAAAAAAAAAAAAAAAAAAAAAAGATTAGGGTGTTTTTTTTAATAGCAAATACACTCTTTCAAACCAGACCTGCTAAGAACGGACAACACCAGCTATCGATGCGGTTTGGAAGTCGGGCATTTTAACAGGCTATCAACTACCACATGATACAGTGGAATGAAAAAGTATGTGAACCACATGCAGAATCTGTGAAAATGTAAATAATTTTAATAAAATAAGTGAGATCATACAAAATGCATGTTATTTTTTATTTAGTACTGTCCTGAGTAAGATATTTTACATAAAAGATGTTTACATTTAGTTCACAAGACAAAACAATAGCTGAATTTATTAAAATAACCCCATTCAAAAGTTTGTGAACCATTGATTCTCAATACTGTTTGTGGCTACCTGGATGATCTATGACTGTTTTTATGTTTTGTGATGGTTGTTCATGAGTCTCTTGTTTGTTCTGAGCAGTTAAACTGAGCTCTGTTCTTCAGAAAAATCCTCCAGGTCTTGCAGAAATTTCAGTTCCCTTTTGATACTCCACTCGTACTGCGTATGGGGAAAATTCTCCTTTTTCCCCGTTACTGAAGCCTTTTTCAATAACGCAGTGTAACTGCATCGTCATTAGTTCACTCATAGACAAGTTGTTGAACCAATGACGGCGCGGCATAGCTGCGCGACCTATGGCGACAGAGGATTTCAGTTCTCTCTCCTTCAGCGACGACTTCACATCGCTCCTCGCTGATCTCCGGCTGAAGCCTTTGCCGCCTGGAAGAAGCTCGCCTGGAAAGAAGCTCTCGCCGCCGTCGAAGAGGCTCCCGCATTGGACTGCTGAGCTCGCCGAGGAAGAAGCGCCAGCGCCCTCGTCGACTGCCGCCTCGAGCGCCATCTTGAGCCGCCCGCTTCCGGCCGCCTGCCAGCCCGTCTCCTGCCGCCATCTGGCGGGCCTAAAAGAGCGATTTTCCCGCAGTTTATTGGCGCTCTAAAAGAGCCCCTCAAATGCCGTTTTCACAGCGGCGGCGTTGTTACAAATGCCGCGCCACTCGTGTGGCACATGCAGAGCCTCTCTGCATGACGACGACGGACACGGTGAGTGTGTTGGCTGCCTGGGCAGACCCCATGCAGAGGCCGCGCTCACCGGGACCTCGTGTTCTTACTGTGAGAACATGAGTCTCGCCTCTCTGCGCTCGCGGATCGCCTTCTTCAGTGAAGGCGATCTCGCCGCTCGCGCCCTCCCGTCTTCTTCCTCCTGCGAGCCGGCTAGGAAGAGACAGTGGGGCAGAGCGGCCCAGTGCACGGAGTTGGCGTGCCTCACCCTCTCCCCCGAGAGAGCAGTCCCCCGTCCTGTTCTCCCGCCCTGAGCTGCGTCCCTCGGCAGATTCGAGCGACCTCATCTCTTTTGGCGGTTATGAGGACGAGCCGCTTGATGACTTCATGTCTCTTGCGGCCTCTGAAACCGAAGGTTGGGCCGGTGATTCTGACCCCGCCCGCCTTCCCTCACTGGAGCCCATTGACTGCAAGCCGGGTATGGATGCCGAGCTCTTCCGCATCCTCTCGAAAGCAGTAGAGGTTTTGGACCTCGAATGGGCTCCGCTAGAGGAGCCATCACGGAGCAGGCTCGATGAGTGGTTCCTGCCGGGTTCCCGTTAGGCCCCTCGTCAACGCACCGCACCGTTTTTCCCAGAGGTTCACAACGAGCTGACGAAGTCGTGGCTCGCCCCGTATTCTGCCCGCCTACGCATTATTCAGCTCTCACCTCTGTGGAAGGCTCTGAAGAGAAGGGTTACGAGCATCTACCGCCCCTGGAGGAAGCGATGGCGGCTCACCTCTGTCCCCCCACGGCTGTGGGTTGGAAAACTAAGAGGGCCCTTCCATCCAAGCCCTGTAGGACCACTTCTGCCCTGGCTGGCAGAGCATATACGTCCGCGGGCCAGGCTGCTCCAGTGCTGCACGCCATGGCTATTCTCCAGGTGTTTCAAGCGAAGCTCCTCCATTCTCTGGATGAGTCCGGCGTCGATGCACCTGCCTTCCGTGACCTCCGCATCGCGACTGACTTAGCCCTGCGTGCCACAAAGGCCACAGCTCAGGCCATTGGACGATCCATGGCCAGCCTGGTTGTGCTTGAGCGCCAACCTGACCGAGATTAAGGAGATGGACAAGACGGCCTTTTTGGATGCCCCGGTCTCTCCTTCTGGTCTCTTCGGGCCAGCAGAAGAGGGCTTTACGGAGCGTTTTACTGCAGCACAAAAGTCGTCTCAGGCTATGCGACACTTCCTGCCTAAACGCTCTAGCTCCACGTCTGCTTCCAGCCGCCCCAAGTCTGCGCCGGCTCAACAGAACAAACCTGCCCCCTCTACCTCTCAGGCAGCACCACCGAAGGAACAGCGCCATCGTAAGCGCTCCTCCTTCCCGAGGCAACGTCAGGGACCCCGGCCTAAGATTACGCTGGACCCGACACCTCCTAAGCCCTCCTGATGTTTCAGGAAGGAAGAGGATGGGGCAAAGTCTCGCCACGGCCGGACCACCCCAAAAGCTCTTTCCTTCCACCCCCCCTCCACCTCGTTCAGCTCCGGGCGTGGGAGATATGTTCAGTGTTGTGCTAACTGGGCCCAGTGCTGTGTCCATGCAAAACGCTATTCTTATGGCGAACACTATGAATATTCTACCTTCTCTAAGAAAGAGCGAAGTTCCTCTTCCACTCTCTCTGGTACACGGGCCCCCGATTGGCGGCCCATCACCCGATACCATTCAACCCCTTTTCACGCGGGCAGAGGCCTGGCGGGCCATCCCCGGAGTGTCAAGCTGGGTTCTGGGAACCATAAGTCGAGGCTACTCGCTTCAGTTCGCCCGAAGGCCCCCCGCGCTTCAGCGGGGTGCTTCAGACTTCAGTCAACACGGACAACGTTCATGTCCTCCGAGCCGAAGTCACGTCTCTTCTGAGGAAAGGAGCTATAGAAATAGTCTCCCCCTCAGAGAGCAATTCGGGGTTCTACAGCCGTTATTTTCTAGTTCCCAAAAAAGATGGTGGTCTCAGACCCATCTTAGATCTCAGGCTCTTGAACCTCTCCCTCATGAGACGGAAGTTCAAGACGCGAACGCTGAAGCAGATCCTCGCGCAGGTTTGCCCCGGGGACTGGTTCTGCTCGCTGGACCTGAAAGATGCATACTTTCACATCCAGATAGCCCCCCATCACAGGCGATTCTTGAGATTTGCGTTTTGAGGGTGTGGCTTACCAATATACGGTCCTTCCATTCGGACTGTCCCTAGCTCCTCGCACTTTTACCAAGTGCATGAACGTGGCGCTTTCCCCACTGAGACAGATGGGAATCCGGGTTCTCAATTACCTCGACGACTGGCTCATCCTAGCCAAGTCACGAGCCGAGCTGGAGAATCACAGATCCGTGTTACTCAGCCACTTGGAGTGCCTGGGTCTCAGGGTCAACTTTTCCAAGAGCTCACTGCTCCCCAGCCAGCGTATAACGTTCCTGGGTGCGGTTTTCGACTCAGTCCGTATGACGGCTGTAGTCTCTCCAGAGCGCGCTCTGGCCATTCAGCAGCTCGCGGCATAGGTCAGGAACAGAGCCTATTTCCCTCAGAAGTTTTTCCAGAGGATACTAGGGCTGATGGCTTCCACCTCCCCGGTGTTCTGGGTCCCTCCTCACGCCTGGCGGCACGGCCGCCTGCGTCTCAGGGTCAATCAGGCCTGTTTGGCAGCTCTGAAACCCTGGATGAACCCTGTATGGTTCAGCCAAGGGGTACCCCTACAGGCGGTGTCCAGAAGGACGGTGCTCTCAACGGATGCGTCCAACACAGGTTGGGGCGCTCTTTGTGAGGGCAGACCGGCCTTCGGCTCGTGGTCTCACGAGGAATGCCATCTGCACATCAACTGCCTCAAGATGGTTGGCAGTGATTCAAGCCCTTCATGCATCCAGGCACACCTGACAGGGCACCACGTCTTAGTCCAGTCGGACAGCATGACAGTGGTGTCATACATAAATCACCAGGGCGGTCTTTCATCCAGAATGGAATGGGCATCACCGAGGTTTCAGTCGCTCAGGGCGACTCACATACCTGGGAGAACAAACTTGGGAACAGATATGCTATCTCGGAGCAATGTCCCCTCAGATGAGTGGATGCTCCACCCCCAGGCGGTTCTCATGATCTGGGAGTACTTCGAAAAGGCAGAGTTAGACCTCTTCGCTTCAGAAGGCAACTCTCACTGCCCAATTTATTTCTCGAAGGAGGAAGATGCACTGGCCCATGTCTGGCCCAGCACCCTCCTTTATGCTTTTCCCCCGATCGCTCTGATCCAACAGGTCATCAGACGAATCAGGGAAGACAAGCACAGAGTCCTCCTGGTGGCCCCGATCTGGAGGAGCCAAGTTTGGTCCTCAGAGCTGTTCAGGCTTTCCACAAAAGCTCCGTGGCCGATCCCCCTGAGACGGGACCTCCTCTCTCAGGCGAACAGGACGATTTGGCATCCCCAGCCAGAACTCTGGGCTCTGCACCTCTGGTCCCTCGACGGGAGCCTGCTAACCTCCCCGGGGACGTGCTGAATACCATTTCTCAGGCGAGAGCTCCGTCCATGAGACGCCGTCTTTGTTGATTGGTGTTCTACATGCAACATAGACCCAGTGGAGTGTGACGTATCTCAGATACTGTCTTTCCTCCAGGAGCGTTTGGATCTGGATCGCACCCCTTCAATGCTCAAAGTTTACGTAGCAGCCATTGCAGCGTTTCACGCTCCTATTGCTGGCCAGTCAGTGGGACGAAACAACCTCGTTGTGCATTTCTTGAGAGGTTCTAGGTGATTAAATCCTCCTCGTCCTCTCACTGTTCCCACCTAGGACCTCTCTTTGGTCCTCAGAGCTCTTAAAGGGCCTCCCTTTGAGCCACTGCATTCAGCTGACCTCAGGCCCCTGACGCTCAAAACCGCTCTGTTACTTGCACTAGCATTGGTTAAGCGAGTTGGTGACTTGCAGGCCCTCTCCGTGAGCCCTGCATGCCTTGAGTTCGGGCCCAACGACTCCAAAGTCATTTTGAAACCTAGGCATGGCTACGTCCCTAAGGTGCTCTCGACTCCCTTCAGAGCACAGGTTATTTCCCTCTCAGCGCTTCCTCCCTCGTCGGACGAGCGAGAGTTGGAACTACTCTGCCCTGTCAGGGCATTAAGGACCTACGTTGATCGTTCACAGCCTTTTCGGCAATCTGATCAGCTCTTTATCTGCTTTGGTGGCCGCACGAAAACAAAAAAGAACAAAACTCCACACTTTGGGGCAGCTATCCATAGAGAATTTGTTACAAGCCCAGGACAAACAGAGCCGGTTGTATAACAGGGGGACTAATTTGAGAAAATTTTCACCGGAAGATAAAGTGCTTGTATTACTCCCAACGTCAAGCTCCAAATTACTTACAAAGTGGCAAGGACCATTTGAGGTCACACGGCAAGTTGTTGAGCTCGATTATGAGGTAGTTCGGTCTGATAGGAGAGGGGCACGTCAAATTTATCACCTCAATCTCCTGAAAATAATGGAATGATGCAGAAGCAGTGATGTTGGCGATGGTGATTGGTGGAGAGGATGATCTTAGGCCAGAGGCGAATGTCAAAACGCAATCCCTCGCTCTGGCCCCGGGGGGAGATCACCTCTCGCCCTCACAGTTCACTGACATAGCTAACCTGCAGGCAGATTTTGCGGGCGTGTTTTCGCCCCTACCAGGCCGTACTAATCTTATTCAGCACCATATCGAGACAGAGCCGGGTGTGGTGGTTCGCAGCCGGCCGTATCGCTTATCTGAACACAAAAAAAAAGTAGTTCAGGCTGAATTAGGTGCGATGCTGGACGTGAGAGTAATAGAGGAATCCAACAGTAATTGGGCAAGCTCGGTTCTTTCTGTGTGGATTATCGCAAGGTGAATGCTGTGTAAAAATTCGACACGTATCCAATGCCGCAGGTTGACGAATTGTTTGATCGGCTCGGTACGGCTCATTTTTATTCAACACTGGACTTAACAAAGGGATATTGGCAGATCCCCTTGTCTCCACTGTCTAAAGAAAAGACAGCTTTCACGACGCTGTTCGGATTACACCAATTTGTTACACTTCCATTCGGGCTGTTTGGGGCTCCGGCTACCTTTCAGCGGCTCATGGACAGGATTTTACGGCCCCATGATGAGTATGCTGCTGCCTACTTAGAGGATATTATTATATTTAGTAATGACTGGCAGCGGCATATGTAGCATTTGAAGGCTGTCCTGAGCTTGCTGAGAGGGGCTGGGCTCACGGCCAACCCGAAGAAGTGTGCAATTGGGCGGGTGGAAGTAAGATATCTGGGCTTCCACTTGGGACAGGTGCGTCCCCAAATAGATAAGACTGCAGCAGTTGCGATCTGTCCACGTCCCAAGACCAAAATGGAGGTGAGACAGTTCCTGGGGCTGGCAGGATATTATAGAAGGTTTGTACCTAATTATTCGGACCTCACCAGCCCTTTGACTGATCTCACTAAAAAGGAGGCACCAGATACGGTTCAGTGGACGGAGCTGTGTCAGCAGGCCTATACCCAGGTGAAGGCTGCTTTATGTGGCGTGCCGTTATTACACTTTCCTGACTTTTCTCTCCCTTTTGTGTTGCAGACAGACACATCGGACAGGCGGCTGGGTGCCGTCCTGTCTCAGGAGATAGAGGGGGAGGAACGGCCGGTGCTGTACATTAGTCGAAAGCTCTCTAAGAGAGAGACTAAGTACAGCACCATAGAGAAGGAGTGTTTGGCCATCAGGTGGGCCATCCTCACTCTCCGCTATTATCTCCTGGGATGGGAATTCACCCTCTGTTCGGACCATGCCCCTCTGCAGTGGCTCCACAATATGAAGGATACCAACGCGTGGATCACTCATTGGTATTTAGCTTTACAGCCTTTTAAATTCAAAGTGTTCCACAGGCTGGGTGCTCAGATGGCTGTGGCCGATTTCTTCTCCAGAAATGGGGGACATTTTGAAATGTCATGCCAAATATTGCCTCATTTTGGATTTCATGAGAGCTACACATTCCAAAAAAGTTGGGACAGGTAGCAATAAAAGGCCAGAAAAGTTAAATGTACATATAAGGAACAGCTGGAGGACCAATTTGCAACTTGTTAGGTCAATTGGCAACATGATTGGGTATAAAAAAAGAGCCTCGCAGAGTATTAGTGTCTCTCAGAAGTCAAGATAGGCAAAGGATCACCAATTCTCCCAATGCTGCAGCGAAAAATAGTGGAGCAATATCAGAAAGGAGTTTCTCAGAGAAAAATTGCAAAGAGTTTGAAGTTATCATGATCTACAGTGCATAATATCATCCAAAGATTCAGAGAATCTGGAACAATCTCTGTGCATATGGGTCAAGGACGGGAAATCATACTGGATGCCTGTGATCTTCGGGCCCTTAATCGGCACTGCATCACAAAAAGGAATGCTACTGTAATGGAAATCACAACATGGGCTCAGGAATACTTCCATAAAACATTGTCGGTGAACACAATCCACCATGCCATTCGTCGTTGCCGGCTAAAACTTTATAGGTAAAAAAAGAAGCCATATCTAAACATGATCCAGAAGCGCAGGCATTTTCTTTGGGCCAAGGCTCATTTAAAATGGACTGTGGCAAAGTGGAAAACTGTTCTGTGGTCAGACGAATCAAAATGTGAAGTTCTTTTTAGAAAACTAGGACACCATGTCATCCTGACTAAAGAGGACAAGGACAACCCAGGTTTTTATCAGCGCTCAGTTCAGAAGCCTGCATCTCTGATGGTATGGGGTTGCATGAGTCTGTGTGGCATGGGCAGCTTACACATCTGGAAAGGCACCATCAATACTGAAAGGTATATCCAAGTTCTAGAACAACATATATTCCCATCCAGGCGTCATCTCTTTCAGGGAAGACCTTGCATTTTCCAACATGACAACACATACACATGCAGTATGTGCCAGACCACATACTGGATCAATTACAACATCATGGCTGCGTAGAAGAAGGATCCGGGTACTGAAATTACAGTTGAGAATTAGACAGTTGAGCAACTAGAAGCCTGTATTAGACAAGAATGGGACAATATTCCTATTCCTAAACTTGAGCAACTTGTCTCCTCAGTCCCCAGACATTTGCAGACTGTTATAAAAAGAAGAGGGGATGCCAAACAGTGGTAAACATGGCCTTGTTCCAACTTTTTTGAGATGTGTTGATGCCATGAAATTTAAATCTATTTTTCCCTTAAAATGATACATTTTCTCAGTTAAAACATTTGATATGTCATCTATGTTGTTTCTGAATAAAATATTGAAATTTGAAACTTCCACATCATTGCATTCTGTTTTTATTTGCAATTTGTACAGTGTCCCAACTTTTTTGGAATCAGGTTTGTAGATGTTACAGTGCACATGCACTATAGTCACAAGTTTTGTCTTTTGCCACATGTGCTTAGCTTTTCTGCATTGTCTTTTCATATTTTGCACTGCTGTTAAGTTTCTCCAAGGTGCTTTTTGTCTGCCACTCTTCTTCCTGACTTCACAGGAGCAATGTCATCAATAACATTCTGTAATTTTGAGTTAAAAGAATCAAGGAGAAAATCAACTGATTCTGCAGATATGCTTGGTGTTAAAGCCTTCATAAACAGTGCACTTGTTACAATACAGAAGGGTCGGAGACAGAAGATCACAGGTAATGGTGTTTATTGACACAAGCAGAGATAAAGGTGCACACAGGTGAGTAAACAGACGTAGTAGAAGTGAATGATGAGTGATGGTGTAGTGATACTGTCCTTTGTGCTTTGCAGAGTCGATGATCTTGGAAGCGGATGTTGAGTTGAGACATTGGAGACTGAAAACACTCATACAAAGACTTGAAACACTGGAGGAGACTTGGAAACGCGGGAGACAAAACTGCTGGGACAAGAGGAAGGGGGTACCTGAACTTAATTCTGATGTTGTTGAGTGTAGTCAAAACAAGGCCGCAAGCCTCAATCCTTTTTCACCATGAAGAAGAAGCTTGATGCAACAGGGGAAGTAGATGGACGGATGTAGCTTTGAGCCAGAGCCTCCTTGATGTATTCCCCTATGGCCTTCTCCTCCGGGATGGAAAGGGGGTAGATTTTTCCTCTTGGCACTGACTCACCCGGTAGCAGATTGATGGCGCAGTCCCATGGCCGGTGTGGAGGCAGCTTGGAAGCTCTTTTCGGGCAGAAAACATCACTGAAGGGGGCGTAACATGATGGTATATCCACTGAACGTTTTTTTTAATCGGGCTTTCAATGGATGTTGCACAGACAGAGAGATGTTCAGGACGTGGAGATGATGGAACTGGAAACTCAGAAAAACAGTTCATGAAACAAGTGTCGCCCCACTTCAGGATTTCGCCGGTCTTCCAGGAGATGACTGGGTTGTGCTGCTCCAACCACGGGCGCCCTAGGATCACGTCAGTGGTGGATTCCTACAGAACCAGCAGATGAATCTTCTCCACATGAAGTATATCAATTTGAAGTTGTAGTGGGCCAACATTCCAACAAACTTGTCTCTTACTGAGAGGATTTCCAGTTATTGAGTGGATCTGGTAGGTAGACGGCATTGTCTTGGTCTTGAGGTTGAGCTGACGGCAGAGGGCGCCAGTGATGAAGTTGCCTACTGATACTCCTATCGAGGAGTGCGTCGACTGGAATGGAAACATCAGCAGCAGTAAGTTTTACAACAGTGGTGAGTGGTTTCATCTTATTTATCGAAGGGAAGATGACACTCAGCATGGGACGAGGAGGACAAATTGGGCATGTGGAGATTACATACCCAGGGGAACCACAATACAAGCACAGATTCTGGGTCAGCCTTCTCTGCCGTTCAGTTATTGTCAGTCGAGTGGTATTCAGTTGCATTGGTTTGTGGGCTGGTTCTGGAGGGCTGACGAATTCTGGTTGGCAGAGGGAGGTGTTGAGCTGTGGCTGGCCCTGGTGCTCTTCGAGACACGACTGCATACGAGTGGCGAAGCGTATAGAGAGTTGAATGAAGCGTTCAAGCCCGATGGTGTCCTCGTATGCAGCGAGATGCAACCGCACTCGAGGGTCCAATCCTTGATGATATGTAGTCAGTAGAGCTTGTTCATTCCATCCACTCATGGCAGCGAGAATTCTGAATTTAAGAGCATATTCATTCACAGTCATTTTGCCTTGTTTTAGATTGTAAAGTTCTCACCAATAGACAAATCCCAGGCAGGTTTCCCGAAAACTTCTTTGAAATGGTTGACGAAGCTGGAATATGACTGTGTAACAGGATTATTTTAGGACCAAAATGAATCGGCCCATTAGGGCACTTTGCCATTTAACTGTGAAATAATAAAAGCTACCTTGGAGTGTTCAGATGAACACAGGTGAGTAAACAGCCATAGTAGAAGTGAATGATGAGTGATGGTGTAGTGATACTGTCCTTTTTGCTTTGCAGAGTCGATGATCTTGGAAGCGGATGTTGAGTTGAGACGTTGGAGTATAGCAATGGAAGTCCTTGAGGTAAGCATGGAGGTAAGTCCTTAATGCAAACAAGACCGGACGATGACTGAGTGTGTGTGAGTGTCTTTTATGTGCGGGTTGATTGGAGTGCTGATGAGGTGCAGGTGTGTGTGATCAGTACTCTGGTGAGGGAGGGCGCTGATTGGACGGTGCTGGAGCCTGGCGTGTCTGTGACAGCACTAGTATTCTCATTTAAGAATCACTTTTTGACCAAGATAGATCTAGCTTCAAAAGTAGGAAGACCAATTTATCATAGAAAATAGAGAAATGATCAGATAGCGCTACATCCTTAATGACAATGGATGAAATGTTTAGACCCTTACTGATAATTAAATCTAGAGTGTGTCCACGATTGTGTGTGGGTCCATGTACATGCTGAGTCAGATCAAAAGTATTCAAAACTGTTAGGATTTCTTTTGCCATATTAGATTAATAGTAATAGCAAAACAGTCAAACATCGGTGATTGCTTTGGGATGGGTCTCAGTTTTTTCATTTCAGGATATTTAATCTTCGGAACTATACGGCTGGCTTGATCTTTTCTGAGTTGAAAAGCCATAAGTGTCACAAACTCGGTCTCTGTGACTCCCCCAGATCGCCACCTGAGGGCACCTTCACCTGAATACTAACCTGTGCTGGACTACATTTCCCATACCCCGTACCTGGACTGATTACAAGCACACCTGATCCATATCACCTGGACTATAAAAGACCAGCCCTGGCTGACATTTCTGAGCATTTATTTCTGAGTATTGTTTTCCTGTGTATGACTAGTGATGGGCAAATGAAGCCTCATGAAGCACTGAGGCTTCGCAACCCATTGCTTCACAAAAAGGTTCATTACCCGAAGCTTCATTCAGCATTGCTCACTAGTGACACCTAGCTACTGTGCAAAGAAATAGCAGACAAAATTAATCCTGAGCTTATGACCTGAACAGACATTTGTGCATTGTCTGGGTATAAAATAAAAAATGTTTCTTCTCTGTCTGACTTTACTTGTGCAGAGACACACACACACACACAGATACAGATAATAAATTATTCATAAATTATACCATACAAACCTAATATAACCTAATATAATGTAATAATATCTCTAATAATACAATAACAACAACGACACAACTCTTTAACTCTGACTCTCCGACACTCTACTACTACTTCTGGTTCTACTACTCCTGAAACACCCACAAGGTTGCATGTGTTTCGAACCCCCTTTATCTGGAAGCGACACTCGAACCGATGACGTATTCCACACAAACCGAGGTCTCGTTTGTCATCGGTCACGTGATTTCTTCATTCCCAACAAGCCTCGAATTGACGCTTCGTCTGGCATGCCCATTTATGCTCGACACAAGCTCCGAAGCCTCGGTTCAAATGTCCCATCACTATGTATGACCTTGGACTGCCTTGTACCTCTGTATTCTGTCTACTGCCTGCCCTGTGATATCATTGCTTGTTTACTTGATTACCCTGTCTTGCCTGCCGTCTGCCCTGATTGTTTGCCTGGTACTGTTACTGATTACGTCTTGCCTCTGACACTGCTATTGCTGGTATCTGACCCCTGCCTGTACGACCACGATTGTTTAATAAAGCTGCATATGGATCTCCCCGAGTCTGCCGCCTCGTTACAATAAGTCTGCTAGCTTTATTTCCCGTTTCATAGTTTTTTTCTTTTTATGTAAGGGCTTCTTCTGCTTTGTGTGTTAGTAATTCATCTAATTTTTTCCTAACTCCTTTTAACTCCCTGAGTGTAACTTTTTTTTGTGCTCATTCTCTAACCTCTTTACTTCATTTTCATATTGTTGTTCTGAGTTTCTTTGTTTCTTTAATTGAGACCCTATAGCTATAATCTTTCCCTTATTGTGTCTTTTCCTGCATCCCACATTATCAAAGGAGAGACATTACCATCATAATTAATGGAAAAATATGCTTTTAGTACTTCTTGTATTTGTTTAATTTGGGCAATTGTTAACATTGAGACATTTAGTCTCCAATATCTAAACTGTTTGTCTAATCCTAGATTAATTTTCATGATAACTGGGTTATGGTCTGAGATGGTGGCTGGTTCAGTTGTACATTCTTTTACTTTATATCAATTTGCTTTTGATATAAAAAAGTAATCTATCCCAGAGTAACTTCCATGCATTTGCTACATGTAAAGTCTCTTTCCTTAGTATGTATATATCACCAAACATCCACACAAAAGACCATTTCATTCATCAGGTTTAACATTTCCTTGGACATTTTAGATTTTAGGTTTTGCTCTTACAGGTGATCTGTGTAGTTTAGAATTCAATATGCAATAAAAATCTCCAATAAGCAAAATCCCTTCACTTTTATCTGCCACACTCTAAAAAATGCTGGGTTAAAAACAACCCAAGTTGGGTTGAAAATGGACAAACCCAGCAATTGGGTTGTTTTGACCCAGTGGTTGGGTTAAATGTTTGCCCAGCGTGCTGGGTAGTTTTATTTAACTCAACTGTTGTATAAAAATTAATGTATTACTTGCTTAAAATGAACCCAAAATATGCTGGAAATTAACATTTATTAATATGTTTAATAAATGAGCATTTATTAATAAGATAATGAATAATAAAAAAATAAACATTTATTAAATTGCTTATTAATAAATGTACACCTTTTGATTATTATTGTTGCCTCTAGTAATTATGTGTCTGATTTTTAATTTCTCACCTATTTTGGATTCATTTTAAGCCAGCCATATAGTCATTTTTAATCAGTAGTTGGGTTAAATAAAACTACCCAGCAGTTTGGGCAAACATTTAACCCAACCACTGGGTTAAAACAACCCAATTGCTGGGTTTGTCCATTTTCAACCCAACTTGGGTTGTTTTTAACCAAACATTTTTTAGAGTGCACTGGTGGTGCTATTTTTTTTTTTTTTTAAGAAAAAGGAGCAATCTTCATTTGGGGCATATATTTACAATTGTTATCTTTATGCCTCCAATCGATCCAACCACCATAACATATCGACCATCCTTGTCCTGAAAGTTTTTTTCATCTTCCATCTGTTCCATTAGACACAGCTTTCAAACACTTTCTGCGTCTAATCCGCATTGGTATTGTGGCAGAGAGGTGTGACCAGTCGTCTCCAGGTTTAAGATTCTTATTGTCAAATTTTGAGATACGCTACACTTCTTCTTGAATCTAGGCTTTGATGTCACATGTCGACAGTACTATGTCTCGTTTTCTCCTGTACTGTGTTTTTGTTTCCAGCTCTTCTTCCATTATCTCCCTCTCTCCACAGCGTACTTCAATTTCCAGTTCTCTCAGCTGCGTTGTTGCATCCTTCAGCGTTGCAAATGTTTTCTCCCCATTGCTAAGTTTCAGTCTTAGTTGTGCCGTATACATGCATTTTGCCTGCATTCCCTTCTTTTTTAGCTGTTTGATGATTTCACAGACTTTTGCTCTTTTCTTCTGAAGGTCAGGAGAGTAATCTTGGTCAAACAAAATTTGCCTTTCTTGGAAGTGAATCTGACCCTAGCTCCATGCTTGTCTGATGATCACGTCAATAATCGACCTAGGGGTCACTGCTGGGTCCACCGGTTTTGACATTAGTGAACGATGTGCCCTCTCGATTTGAATGTCCATTTCTGACGGTAGAATGAGTATGTCATTCAGCAACTTCTTCACAAATCCTGCCATAACTTTTCCTTCAGTTACTTCTGTTATCTGGTAGATTCTGATATTATTATGCCTCATTCTGTTTTCAAGTTCATCGCACTTTGCAGTAAGATTCAGATCACATTGGAGCAGGTACTTAGGTGCCCTCTGGTGTCACATTGTTGCATCTTCCACCATGCTTATTCTCTCTTTCACCTTTTCCATTCTCTCCTCCTGTTCAATTAATTGATCTTTTATATCTTTGATCAGGGATGGACTGGGACCAAAAATCGGCCCTGGCATTTTGGCCCAGACCGGCCCACCACCACCACCACATAAGATCACAAATACCACCCGTCCTTCCTCTTTATATTATATATATTATATATATATATATTCATGACTATTTAATTATTTATTACTAATTATATAATTTCATGATATATGTAATTTCATGAATATAGTTATATATGACTAATTATATAATTTCATTTATATATATATATATATATATATATATATATATATATATATATATATATTTTTTTTTTTTTTTTTTTTTTCAACCAAGTCACCAAAATACGATGACTATACACTTGTTGTTATGACTAATTACTCAGCACCATCAGCGTTAAAGAGAAAATAATCACTTCATCCGATGTTTTTGAATAAAATAGCCTTGACAGCCGACTTACTGGAACTCATCTGTCTGTAGAACTGTTCTCTCCCGCCGGCGCCGCCGGACTTCTACAGAATCTACACACAAGCGAGTGTGACGTGCGTGGTGGACCAAACCACTGTGAGGCAAGGGATTGGTGACTCAAAATGTTTCTTATCTTAAAACGCCCGTTTGCGTTTGTATTGCTTTACTACTTACATAATTATTTTAAGTTTATATAATTTATGCACAATACTTAGCGTAGTTATTAATTATATTTTTTTGGGGGGACAGCACTCAGATGGGGGGTCCTATCCCCCCCGCGATTTACACCCCTGCTGCTACTGCCGAAAACATTTGTCTCAATAGAGTGCCCCAGGGATGACGCGTTTTTGTAGGCCAACCCGGAAGTTAGCGTCGCACGGGTTCCCTCGACTGAAAGCCTATTCATTTTTCCCATAGACTTTTGGAAAATCGCAGAAAATAAGCTCTGTGTTTAACAAAGGGTTATGACACTTACACGTTTTGTCTATCAAGATAATCTTTACAAGTTAACACAACATTTATAGATTTTGAAGCCTAAATAAAGTTGTCAGATATAATAGGCTAACAGTAGGCTATAAATGGACTACAGCACACCATGGTCGCGGATCAACGTCCTCAAACTTTATTTAGAAAACAACTCTATTTAAAAACATGCTCACTGATTATGATCTGCGCTGTGTATGAATACTTATCCACTTTTTCATGAGAAATGCAGTCCAAATATCCCGTTTTTAATGATGACGTCCAAAGTCCCCGCCAAAGGAAGTAGTCCCTTTTAGCAATTTGTTAGCAGCCGATTTGAAGACACAGTAAAAGTTTAAAAAATCACAAGTGGGTTATAACTGGTGTGTTTTATGTCATAGATCAAAACGTGAAAGTATTTAGAGGCTTTGTTAACCACAGACCTTATTTCAGGCGATTTACCAAAAACCCATTCAAAAAACCCATAGACTTTACTGCGTTGGAACCGGAAGTCCTAAAATGCTAACTCGCTTCTGGGTTTTGCCTACAAAAACGCGTCATCCCTGGGGCACTCTATTTGACACATTTGGCAGCGTTTTTTTCTCTCATGCTGTGTTAACACCAAACGCGAATAGAGCGTCTGGTGCGAATGATTTTAATGATAAGCCAATGTACAGACGCGTTTACGCGCGTCTGGAGGTCTCGCGGCGCGAATGAGGCGTTTAGCGCGGTGCGGAAGACGCGAATTCGCCTCATTCGCGCATCTAGTTCGCGCGAATGACGCGAATTGAGCGTTACGCGCGAATGGTGCTTTTTGTGCATTTACGCGTTTGACGCGAATTTGCGTCTGACGCCCGAGTTGAAAAATTTGAAGTTTGGCGTAAATTCGCGCCGTGTTAACCAATCAGGAGCCTGCTTGCTGCCGTGGTGGCAGGCCCGCCCAGGAGTCACTCATTCAAAATGGAGGAATGACTGATATTATCAGTGAGCAGTCACCCAGAGATTTATGACACAAGTTTATACTTCAGACAGGAATAAAAAGGAGCTCGCTTGGAAGAGTGTCGGTGAGGAGATTGGGCTACCTGGTAAGTTGTAAATACACATTTCACTTTTGAGTCACGTACACGTTTATCGACCCGCGGCCTTCCCACGACGCTGACTCCTACGCCGCTGTTCTGCTCTCCAGAGTAAATACAAAGCAGTAGCTCTCTCGATGAACGCACGATCAACATCAGCCATCTTGCAAACAGACAACCGCCTAGCACTTGCCCCTCCCACAAGAAGCAGATTTTGCCTCGGACACGCGTCAATTTCGCTTCAAACGCTTGTTTTTTATATATATATAATCAAGAAAACAACCAATGGGCCGCTGAGCTACATGTTTCAGGAGCCGCGTCTGTCAGAAGGAAAAAAAACTAGCTAGCCTATGTGATATTTTGGGCCAGCAGCCCAGTGTCAATTGAAAAGCATTGGGCCGCCGATCTAAGCCTACCACTTTCATGGGCCGAGAGAATTTATTTATTTATTTATTGTTTTTATTTATTTTTTTATTTTTTTGCGGTCAGCGACTATCGCCCCAAAAAGCACGTCGGCCCACCGGGAAAGTGCCCGGTATGCCAGATGGCCAGTCCGCCCATATCTTTGACTGTTTGCTCCATTCTTTCCAGGAAATTCTTAGTGTGGTTGTGTCCTTCCTGATTTTCTTTACATAATTTCTTTAATTCCTCCAGCACTTCTTGATCTTGCTGACATCCATTACTAGCACTTTCTGTGCTAATGGGACTCTGTGTTCACCGTTTTTCCTCCTTTTCCTTTTTGTTATCTTGTTTATTAATGTAATAATTCAAAAACAATGTGTATATTATGACTTTATGAGACAATTTCGAACATTTCCCACCTCCATCGAGTGTACTGTATTTGCAAATTACCCACCTCCTCTTTCTTGTACTGTATTTGCAAAGCTACTGCGCTGGTGAGCGTTGTAATCATTGTAGTCCAGAGCTGCGCTTGGAGTATTTATGACAGTGTGATTCACTGAAGGAAACTGTAGGGGGAGCTTTGCAATTATTACTGAGTTCCGCTTTAAGCACTAAAAATGACCATTGCTGCTTACTCGGTCATGGCATCACTGGATGTCAATAAAGTGGCGTTATATGTGATTTTTTACTGTAGTTACTGTCAACTTCTCTGAAGTTTGTTCAGACCGGAGGACAGATATTCAGGTCTGTCATTAAACCAGTGTTCATCCTTTGCCTTGAGTGAAATGACGTTTTTCATTGGTTCACTGAAAACTCTCTGCTTATGTCCTGCGATCTGGAAGCAGCTGTTCCCTGACACTGCTTGTTAGAAAAGGAAAGGATCAACAAAATAAGAATTAAACCCAAAAAAACTTGGGTAGCAAAATAATAATGACAATAACACAACACAGCAATACGCAGCAGCTTATTTGCATTGGATAGTTCCTCATTCACAGATACAGTAAATCTTGTTTGCCTCACATGACAGAAGTTGATCGATGGCACATTTACAATGAAGCATGCTCCAATTAAATATTTTGCAGAACACACTTCAATTTGTTAGCCAACGCAAACTACATGATTATGTAATTCTTTGAAGACCCATCTGAACCATCATTTAGTTTCAGTTAAGAGGACAAACCTAATTACAACATGAGTCAACATGACCTGAAGCTAATTCCCACATAAAATAGTTCCCACAATTTACCCTTTAACTTTCCCAATGGGCATGCCAACATTTCACTGTAAAAAAAATTGCAGCTTTGGTTGCCAGAGCTTTACCGTAAAAATATGTAGCAATGTAAAAAAACAATTCTGCTAAATTTATGGTTGAAAAGCTTATTTCATTAACTGATATAATGTTAATTTTCCAACCTATTGAAGTACTAATATCCATTTTGTACCTTTGTAATACACTGACAGCCATCAAACACAGAGGTGTTAAGAGTCACATGAATCAAAGTTCATCACAAGCTGAGAAGGACAATCCTAATTTATAGAAGGTACACAGAGTGTCATTCACATGAACACTAAACACCACCATGATACCACAGTTTAAAAATGCATGAAACATTAATTTAACGTCATATATATATATCTATTAGTCTATTAATTTAGTACAGATTCATAAAACTGACATAAAAAAGCTAGACAGATTTTGCATCACAAAAACAAGGAATCTACATGTACCAAAGTGACATCTTGTACATAATCACTTCACATAAGCACACTTCACTGGTTAACATAAGAAGCAATACCTGGATTTTACTAATCCATGTAAGTGGTTTTGTATTGAAGATAAGGATAAAATAAAAATAATATGTAGCATATAAAAGCGAAAGATGTTGTTGTAATGAAGTGGGACTGAGGCAGAGATCCATTTGCAAGCTTTTATTGAAAGTGAGCATAGTCGTACAGGCTGAGTCGATCAGGGGCAAACAGGAACAGCAAGGAACAGGCAGAGTCGTAGTCAGAGTACAGGCAGTAGATCGAGGCAGGCGGATATCATTCACAGGTCAGTATACAAGGCAAGAGTCAGGACAGGCAGCAACGGGTCAATAAACAGGAACAGGCAAGCTCAAACACGGGCAGACAGGAAACACAGAAACGCTCAGAAATGACACACTGGGAAATCAAGACTTCGCGGTGAGGTGGTGTGAGTGAAAGTCCTTAATAGTCCTGATAATGAGCTGCAGCTGGGTGTGGTGATTAGTGTGGAATGATTGTGAAGTGAGTGCAGGTGATGAGCAATGGAGGATCATGGGAAATGTAGTCCGGGATGTGACAGGAACATGACAGGAACAGATGGTGATCGTGACATAACGCCCCCCTCCCGGAAGGCGCGTCCTCGCGACGTAAATGGAACAGCTAGGGAGGGGGGGGTGGGTGCATTGGGGACTGGTATGCGGACATGAACAGGGTCCCCAATGCAGGCTCCAGGAACTCGACCACCATGGCGGGTCAGGTGCTACGGGCAGCCACGGCAGGTCAGGTGCTACGGGCAGCCACGGCAGGTCAGGTGGCAAGGGCGGCCACGGCAGGTCAGGTGGCAAGGGCGGCCACGGCAGGTCAGGTGGCAAGGGCGGCCACGGCAGGTCAGGTGGCAAGGGCGGCCACGGCAGGTCAGGTGGCAAGGGCGGCCACGGCAGGTCAGGTGGCAAGGGCGGCCACGGCAGGTCAGGTGGCAAGGGCGGCCACGGCAGGTCAGGTGGCAAGGGCGGCCACGGCAGGTCAGGTGGCAAGGGCGGCCACGGCAGGTCAGGTGGCAAGGGCGGCCACGGCAGGTCAGGTGGTAAGGGCGGCCACGGCAGTTCAGGTGGCTTGGGCGGCCATGGCAGGTCAAGAGTCTCTGGCGACCACGGCGGGTCAGGTGGTCTGGGCAGTTCAGGGACCGCTGATGACCGCGGCCGTGCAGGGTTCCCACCCACAAACTCCCCACCCCTAGGTATACTGCCCCCCCCCAAAAAGTTCTTGGGGATTTCAGCGGGGCCCGTCGCAGGTTCGTGGGCAAGGGGTTCGGGTGGCGGCGGCAGGGCCAGGCGTGTGGGTGAAGCCGTCAGGGCAAGACTCCTGAGTGGCGTTGGCAGCGCAAGGAGTTTGAGTGGCGCCGGCAGGGCTGGAAGCGTGGATGGCGCCGGCAGGGCTAGAAGCGTGGATGGCGCCGGCAGGGCTAGAAGCGTGGATGGCGCCGGCAGGGCTAGAAGCACAGGTGGCGCCGGCAAAGCGAGGAGCACAGGTGGCGCCGGCAGAGCGAGGAGCACAGGTGGCGCCGGCAGAGCGAGGAGCTTGGGTGGTGCTGGCAGACCGAGGAGCTCGGGTGGCGCCGGCAGGACAAGACGCTTGGACGTAAGGGGGGGAAGAACAGAAGGAGCCTTCTTCCTCCTCCTCCTCCTCTTCCGAGGATGAGGCGATGGTTCACCGACTGGAGCGGTTTCTGGAGCAAACTCACTGGCTGAAGCGGGTTCTGGAGCGGACTCAATGGCTGGAACGCCCCTTACCTCCGTGAGCACTGAAGGGGCGGCCATCTTGCCCATAGGCACTGGCAAAGCAGCCATCTTGTCCATTGCGTCCAGGGCGCTTGAGAGCGTTGCATCAGGAGAGCTTGAGAGCGTTGCACCAGGCGAGCTTGAGAGCGTTGCACCAGGCGAGCTTGAGAGCGTTGCACCCGGTTGGCTTGAGTGCGAAGCGGCCGGCGGGCTTGAGTGCGAAGCGGCCGGCGGGCTTGAGTGCGAAGCGGCCGGCGGGCTTGAGTGCGAAGCGGCCGGCGGGCTTGAGTGCGAAGCGGCCGGCGGGCTTGAGTGCGAAGCGGCCGGCGGGCTTGAGTGCGAAGCGGCCGGCGGGCTTGAGAGCGAAGCGGCCGGCGGGCTTGAGAGCGAAGCGTCCGGCTGGCTTGAGAGCGAAGCGTCCGGCTGGCTTGAGAGCGAAGCGTCCGGCTGGCTTGAGAGCGAAGCGTCCGGCTGGCTTGAGAGCGAAGCGCCCGTGGGTTTCGGAATGCCAGCTGCTCGTGCTGTAGTCAGTGGAGGATCATTCATGCTGGCACGCAATCCTCTCCGCTCTCTGACAGGACCAGCGACGTGACGTGACTCTGGGCGATCAGCGGAGACGTGACGTTGCTCTGGGCGATCAGCGGAGATGTGACGTTGCTCTGGGCGATCAGCGGAGACGTGACGTTGCTCTGGGCGATCAGCGGAGACGTGACGTGGCTCTGGGCGATCAGCGGAGACGTGACGTGGCTCTGGGCGATCAGCGGAGACGTGACGTTGCTCTGGGCGATCAGCGGAGACGTGACGTGGCTCTGGGCGATCAGCGGAGACGTGACGTGGCTCTGGGCGATCAGCGGAGACGTGACGTTGCTCTGGGCGATCAGCGGAGACGTGACGTTGCTCTGGGCGATCAGCGGAGACGTGACGTTGCTCTGGGCGATCAGCGGAGACGTGACGTTGCTCTGGGCGATCAGCGGAGACGTGACGTTGCTCTGGGCGATCAGCGGAGACGTGACGTGGCTCTGGGCGATCAGCGGAGACGTGACGTGGCTCTGGGCGATCAGCGGAGACGTGACGTGGCTCTGGGCGATCAGCGGAGACGTGACGTTGCTCTGGGCGATCAGCGGAGACGTGACGTGGCTCTGGGCGATCAGCGGAGACGTGACGTGGCTCTGGGCGATCAGCGGAGACGTGACGTGGCTCTGGGCGATCAGCGGAGACGTGACGTTGCTCTGGGCGATCAGCGGAGACGTGACGTTGCTCTGGGCGATCAGCGGAGACGTGACGTGGCTCTGGGCGATCAGCGGAGACATGACGTGGCTCTGGGCGATCAGCGGAGACGTGGACTGGTGTTGCTGTTATGGAAGCCGCCATCTTGTGAGTGTCCTTAGGTGCGGCGGCCATTACACAGCCAGCCGAGGAATCGCATTCCTCCGCGACACCCACAGTAAATGGAGAACCAACTAACAACAGAGCATAGTCCATAAAACCGCAGAGTGATGAACGCGGTCCCTCTCGTCTTAATCTACTCTGGAGAGGTTGGTTGACGCCATCACAAAAGAAGTCAATCAGAGCACAGTCCGGTAGATCAGAGAGGTAAGCAATGTTCAAATATTCCTGCACATATTCCTCTAGCGATCGTGTACCCTGTGTACTCCACAACAATAATTGAGCAATGTCCATACCGTTTATATGCTCTCCGGGAAAGCTGCTGGATCGTGGTGGCGGCGAAGTCTTCTGTAATGAAGTGGGACTGAGGCAGAGATCCATTTGCAAGCTTTTATTCAAAGTGAGCATAGTCGTACAGGCTGAGTCGATCAGGGGCAAACAGGAACAGCAAGGAACAGGCAGAGTCGTAGTCAGAGTACAGGCAGTAGATCGAGGCAGGCGGATATCATTCACAGGTCGGTATACAAGGCAAGAGTCAGGACAGGCAGCAACGGGTCAATAAACAGGAACAGGCAAGCTCAAACACGGGCAGACAGGAAACACAGAAACGCTCAGAAATGACACACTGGGAAATCAAGACTTCGCGGTGAGGTGGTGTGAGTGAAAGTCCTTAATAGTCCTGATAATGAGCTGCAGCTGGGTGTGGTGATTAGTGTGGAATGATTGTGAAGTGAGTGCAGGTGATGAGCAATGGAGGATCATGGGAAATGTAGTCCGGGATGTGACAGGAACATGACAGGAACAGATGGTGATCGTGACAGTTGTGCTGTTTAGTGGCTTTTGCAAGCAGCTTGCATCTGTTTTTGGAAACCCATAACCGTAAGCAATAATCATGTGTTGGGCATAAATCACACCTCAAATTTTGCATTTAATTCAGCTTTCAAATATTATAGATGATAATTTCAACATGACGACATTGCAGTTAATTATACTGCCATTTCTTGCATAACTGTCAATCATTATGATGACAGATTTGCTGTTGTTGTTCAGATGAAATTAAAAGCTAAATCAACTTATACATTTTAAATAATCACTCATGCTAAATGTGAACAAAAAATGGGCAGGGATTTCAAATACAGCAAATGCCTACTTGGAAGTCACACCTTAGCAAACTATGAAACATGGAAGTCTTTATTTCAGATTATCTTTGCCTAATAGTCTGTGGATGATTTATGCACTTTAGACAGAGAGGCCAATTAAAAAAGAAAACTAAATTTTTACACGTGGAAAATCTATATTTTAAAAGTAAATAACTGTAGTTGGACAGAGCAGCTTTAATAAAATATCTCATAAAAACCTTAAATTTGCAGTTTAACCTGAAAGTTAGTCGTTTTCTATGTAATCTGACATAATTTATCAGTTTTTCCACGGTTTAATAAATGATCCCAGGTGGAAAAAAAAAGTACATTTCTATACGTAAAGTGCTCTATTTTCGTGCCCTAATTACATACTTAATATACTAAAAAGTCTTCTTTAGTACTTCTTAAGATCATCTTAAGAACATCTAAGTTTACTTAACTGTGCTATTTTGAGACACCATGAAATATGTTCTTTTAAAATACTATCTCTGTATTTAAAAAATGTATTTAGATTAGTGGTGGGCCGTTATCAGCGTTAACGTAAGACTCTTATTGGGCGATAAAAAAAATATCACCGTTAATCTATTCTCAAAGTTGGGTTAGGAGCTGGGTCTATACTATGCAAGTTATGATGACTTTCACCTTGATATTTTAGCGCGGATGTATACCTAGCCGAATTGACCCTTCACAAAGACCCATCCCCCTTAAGTTACTGTTGCTTTGTCCGACAAGCCGTGGCGCTGTCACGCCACACACAGTGATAAATGCATCGTGGAGCAAAGAGGACACTGACAACACGTCGACAGACAAGACAGAGCAGGTTACTTATGATATTAAACAAAGTCCCAGCTTTAAAACTGTGTAATTTTTTAAGAAATTCAATCAATAAAAACTGTTTTGTGGCTCTTTAATATGTCGTGACCATGGTCTTGACAGATTGCTGTAGCGCCTCAGCTCAAGAGGCTCGTAAACCAATCATCTCTTAAAACGAGTCCATTTATAGCATCAAATGAACATCAATGAACATGAGAATCAATGTTGTTTCACACGCGGAAAGATGTCAATATACACAATTTTTCAAGTTTAACTCCACTGATGTTAATCTTTTAACTCCTGACTGCTTTGTCGGACAAAATGGTGGTTTACTTTTAGTCATTATTTGGGTTGCACATATATTCTGAATCTCTTCGGCAGAATTCAAATGAGCCATTTTAATCTAGATTAATCTAGATTAATTCCAAGATTACAGTGAGATTAATCTTTAAAAAAAAAATAATCTATGCCCACCACTAATTTAGATACTACTTATAGTACACTATGGGTTCAAATGAAGAAAAAAACTCTATAGGTCAAAAAAGAAGCCATATCTAAACATGATCTAGAAGCGCAGGCATTTTCTCTGGGCCAAGGCTCATTTAAAATGGACTGTGGCAAAGTGGAAAACTGTTCTGTGGTCAGACGAATCAAAATTTGAAGTTCTTTTTGGAAAACTGGGACACCATGTCATGTGGACTGAAGAGGACAAGGACAACCCAAGTTGTTATCAGCGCTCTGTTCAGAAGCCTGCATCTCTGATGGAATGGAGTTGCATGAGTGCATGTGGCATGTGCAGCTTACACATCTGGAAAGGCACCATCAATGCTGAAAGGTATATCCAAGTTCTAGAACAAAATATTCTCCCATCCAGACATCGTCTCTTTCAGGGAAGACCTTGCATTTTCCAACATGACAATGCCAGACCACATACTGCATCAATTAAAACATAATGGCTGTGTAGAAGAAGGATCCAGGTACTGAAATGGCCAGCCTGCAGTCCAGATCTTTCACCCATAGAAAACATTTGGTGCATCATAAAGAGGAAGATGCGACAAAGAAGATCTAAGACAGTTAAACAACTAGAAGCCTGTATTAGACAAGAATGGAACAACATTCCTATTCCTAAACTTGAGCAACTTGTCTCCTCAGTCCCCAGATGTTTGCAGACTGTTATAAAAAGAAGAGGGGATGCCACACAGTGGTAAATATGGTCTTGTCCCAACTTTTTTGAGATGTGTTGATGACATGAAATTTAAAATCAATTTAGAATGATACAAAATGATACATTTTCTCAGTTTAAACATTTGATATGTCATCTATGTTGTATTCTGAATAAAATATTGAAATTTGAAACTTCCACATCATTGCATTCTGTTTTTATTCACAATTTGTACAGTGTCCCAACTTTTTTGGAATCAGGTTTGTATACACGTGTGTGTGTGTGTGTGTGTGTGTGTGTGTGTGTGTGTGTGTGTGTGTGTGTGTGTGTGTGTGTGAGAGAGAGAGAGAGATCTGTCTGTGCCTGTCTATCATCCCAGTTGGTTCAGAGGAATGCCTTCAGGGGATTGAGTTAATCTGATGGGAAAGTGCCGCAGGGGAGAGTCTATATGTATATATATATACACAAGTGGACCCTGGGAGGCTACAGATTTAGGCACAGTTGTTCACTGTCGGAACGCTAGAGAACATCTCTGTACATTTCACCAGGTGAGTTTCAATTTATTATCCTTCCCTTTCTGTTTTTCATCTTTTATTATTTTATTTGCACAACTTCGAAAAATTCATAGGGCCAAAGATAAAAGGGCACAAGTATATTTTAAAATGATATATACAAAAATAAAAATAGCTTTCCAGTGATCTATGCTTTTTTATAAAAATATTTTATGAACAGTTAAAGACGACACTTTATGGGATTCATTGTGATGTGGATGCCAGTCATATGATCCTGCCATATTATGGCCATATAACACTGGATGTTGTGCTTAATATACTTATTGCCACAAAGCTCTAAGCAGCAATTGGATAGAAATAAGGGATGTGGCTTTGAACTAAGTACAGAATTAATATGTGAAAATAGAGTACTTTAAGTTCATTATGGAAGTGTACTTTTTTTTCTACCTGGGTTGTTTTTGACATGATAGACTGCAAGTAAACAGCAGTCTTTTTACCTGAAATCCCATGTTATCTGCTGATATTTCAGTCATGTAAGTCAGCAACAGGCTAGCTAACACTTGTATCCAATTATCATGAACCAATGATATTTTTAAATATATACGGGTGTTGTACGCTAAGCTTACAACTGTTTATTTATTTATTTATCTATTTTAAATTAAAAATAATAATAATAAAAAAAAATGTAATCAACGGAGATAACTGGCAGAAGTAGCGTGAAAATGACTGGAGCTAGCTGTATTTTCAGTTCTTTTCTTACCTCTACATCACTACTGTCCTCCGCTGCAGCAGCCGAATTTAAACCCTATTTTCCGAATTTAAAAAGATTTTGGTTAATTTTACGTATTTGGCAGCATCAGACTTTTTTTGCTCTCTCGAACCTTTTCTGCACAGTGTTTCCTTTGTTTACGGTCCATTATCTAACTTTTACTGAAAATTAGCTTGTGTTGCACTCTCTCTGATGACGTGCTTGATTTTGACTGAACATCCATTTGACCCTTCGCAAAGAGTTTGACTCACAGGCGGTCTAACCAATCATAACGCCGTATCCACATTTATGTCTGAGAAAGCAGTTAGTAGATTAACGTCGGTGGACTTGAACTTGAAAAATGGTGTTTAGTGTCATGGGCTGCTTGAACTGAAGCACTACAGCAATCTGTCAAGCCACAAAACGATATTAGTTTCAATTTCTTTAAAAATGACAAAAATCTGCAATCTTGTCTGTCGACACATTGTCAGTGCCTTCTTTGCTCCAATGTATTTTCACTCTGAGAAAACATGATGTGTGGTATGGAAGTAAAATAATGCCAAATGTTTTTGAAATAAAAAGCTTGTTGAATTGCACTATTTGAAAAAAAATATGCATTACATTAGCTGTACTTGCATTTAGATGCACTGTATTTTTAAGGCTTGCATTTTTATGGGCTGAAATTCAACATGGTCGTATATTTAGGCTGTGAATATTTCAATTAAAAATATTTCACACACATTTTCATTATTAAAAATTCAATAATTTATATTCACCTTTTAGATTTCACTTCCAAAATATTCATTCTGTTTAAAAATACAACCTATAAAATTCAACTAGCAATTTTCAGTCCATTTTATTTCGCTTTACAAATTCGCTTCCACAAATTCAGTGGCTCAAATTCGGCAGAAAATTCAACATTTCACATCCGGGAACTGCAGGAAGAGCAGTAGAGTGCCGATGCATCATCTCTATCTGCTGTTGGTCTTCTTCACCAGCAGGTGCCGCTAGCGGCTGTTTAAGACGAGATCACGGCTAGTAAGTCATCATTCATTCATAAAAACAGATTTACAGAAATGGAGCAAGCGGTAAGTGAATGTGTGATGATTATCAGGGCCAGTATAAATGCAGAAAAGCTGATAAAGACACAAAAGCTGCATTTATGTTTAATTCAGTGTATTTACGCTTACTTTCCCTGTGTAGCTACAGCTTTCTCTCCAGTGAACAAGATAACGTTATTGCCCGATGCTGGTGTATAGATCAAACGTTAAATCTGAGATAGACATATATTTTTCTCTGTTGTTTAGTTTCCTTAACTTTATATCGCAGCGCTGTGTTGTAATACTAGGGCTTCCCTCATCCGTCATAGCTGCCATCAGGACATATAAACTCTTAACACAGCTTAATGGACTCGTACAGTGATATAAAAGACCAAACTCGCACCTCATTTGTGATGTAGGTTAGACTATATAGGCTCCAAGAAAGCAGATACTGGCATTAAGTTGATTTGACGCTGAACGTTTGATTATGATATTCGCAAATTTAGGGACTGTCTCTAAAGTTACAACATTATATATTCACGTTTCTACCTTCAATAGCATTTAAAGAGAATGACTTAGTCACAAAACCAACTGTAAATTGTTCATCTAGGTGTCAGGTATAATGCAAACCTTTTAGATTTTTGATGTTTATTAAAATAAAAGGTAACACTTTATATTAAATAGTTGATATGAACGAACAATGAACTGCACTTCTACAGCACTTACTAATCTTTGTTAATGTTAATTCCAGCATTTACTAATACATTATTAAAATCAAGAGTTGTATTTGTCAACTTTAGTTAATGCACAGTGAAGTAACATGAACAATGAACTGCTGTATTTTTATTAACGTTAACAAAGATTAACAAATACAACAACAAATGTGTTGCTCATGGATAGTTCACATTAGTTAATACATTATGAACCTTACTGTAAAGTGTTTCCAAATAATCTGTCAAGTAATATGTAAAGATTGCTATGTATTTCACTACTGTATTGGATCATACAAAAAAATGCCATAATTTAAAGCTCAATAGCATTTGATGAGAATGATTTACAATCACCAAAACTACCTGTGAAGTGTTCATCTATAGGTGCCAGGTCGAAGAGTGATGCACCCTTCTCTCTCTCTCTCTCTCTCTCTCTCTCTCTCTCTCACACACACACACACACACACACACACACACACATATTCAAACACACTCAACTCAAAGTACATGCACATATACTTTTTCTTTTTTTTACACATTCATCACACAATTAGTTCTACTTAGTTAATTTTATTTCTAAATTTAATTTAAAATTTGTATAAGCAGGATAATCTATGATCAGGTAAAATAAAAAATGAACAAAGTAAAAAAAAAATTGTGTGATGAACGTGTAAAAAAAAAAAAAAAAAAGAAATAGTATATATGCATGTACTTTGAGTGGGGTGTGTTTGAATATGTATATGTGCATGTGTGTCTACAAGAGTTTGGTAGAAGGTAGAAACGTGAATACAGAATGTCGTAACTTTAGAGACAGTCCCTAAATTTGCGAATATCATAATCAAACGTTCAGCGTCAAATCAACTTTATGCCAGTATCTGCTTTCTTGGAGCCTATATAGTCTAACCTACATCACAAATGAGGTGCGAGTTTGGTCTTTTATATCACTGTACGAGTCCATTAAGCTGTGTTAAGAGTTTATATGTCCTGATGGCAGCTATGACGGATGAGGGAAGCCCTAGTATTACAACACAGCGCTGCGATACAAAGTTAAGGAAACTAAACAACAGAGAGAAATATATGTCTATCTCAGATTTAACGTTTGATCTATACACCAGCATCGGGCAATAACGTTATCTTGTTCACTGTAGAGAAAGCTGTAGCTACACTGAGGAAAGTAAGCGTAAATACACTGAATTAAACATAAATGCAGCTTTTGTGTCTTTATCAGCTTTTCTGCATTTATACTGGCCCTGATAATCATCACACATTCACTTACCGCTTGCTCTAATTCTGTAAATCCGTTTTTATGAATGAATGACTTACTAGCGTTGCTTTGGTCCTCCTAAACAGCCGCTAGCGGCACCTGCTGGTGAAGAAGACCAACAGCAGATAGAGATGATGCATCGGCACTCTACTGCTCTTCCTGCAGTTCCCGGATGTGAAATGTTGAATTTTCTGCCGAATTTGAGCCACTGAATTTGTGGAAGCGAATTTGTAAAGTGAAATAAAATGGACTGAAAATTGCTAGTCGAATTTTATAGGTTGTATTTTTAAACAGAATAAATATCTTGGAAGTGAAATTTGAAATGTGAATATGAATTATTTAATTTTTAATAATGAAAATGTGTGTGAAATATTTTTAATTGAAATATTCACAGCTTAAATATACGACTGTGTTGAATTTCATCCCATAAAAATGCAAGCCTTAAAAATACAGTGCATCTAAATGCAAGTACAGCTAATGTAATGCATATTTTTTTTTCAGTTAGAGCAATTCAACAAGCTTTTTATTTCAAAAACATTTGGCATTAATTTACTTCCATATGTGTGGCATGAGAGCGGCATGGCTTGTCGGACACACTAGCAACACTACATAGCAACAGTAACTAAAGGGAGTGGGTCGGTCGGCCCATCTCGGGGACAGGCTAGCCATTGCCGACTGGGCCAAATGCTTAATATTTATTAATATAACCATAGTGAAATCATGCAAGCAATAAAAACCCATCCTTTGTGATGTCGGCCTGTATAAACAGTTTATTTTTTATGTATTAAAAAGAAAACTGACTGGTCCACATTAAAAACGATGGTCTGGCCCCTCTGGCATTTGTATGGCTAATCCTAACATGCATATTGGAGTTTTAATTTCAAAGCCATCTTAATTATTCTAACAAAGGAGGACTTGGAACAATCAGGATCATTGTATTGTTCAGTAAGTATGTGTCACGGAAAGCACTGAAACTTGCAGATATAAATCCAATTGCAGCTTTAATGGGGTAATACAAAACGTAATCCACAACAGGCAAGGGTCAAACTCCACAGAGCAGTCCAAACAGAAAACAAAGAAACAAACAGAAGCCGGTGACATAAAGTGAAACCATGATAACAAAAACAGAAACAAACTCAGTATAAATAGTCAGACACTAATGAGCAAACACAAAACAGCTGGGTGCAATGAAACGGGGATAATGAGCCCGGCAAGTGAGTTCTGGGAAATGTAGTCCAAGTGATAAAAAACAAAAGTCTAGGTAGGAGTGCCCTCTAGTGGCAGACAAGGGCACTCCCAGTAATGATCATGATAGTATTGTTTTGCTCTTAATTCCATTGAGATCAGAATAGTAGTAGTATTCATTAGAAGGATAGCCACTTGAGATGTGACATCTCATTTTCGAGGGGGTCCTAAGCAAAAAACAAAAAAACAAAAAACAAAAACAACCATACAGATTCAAAAAACAAACAAACAAACATGCTCAACCAGACCCTCACACCAACAACAAAATTACAGCAATCAGATCATATATAAGCATGTAGATATACATACACAATCATCTAATCAACATAAGAAAACTTAAAAACATACACAAGCAATTTTAAGATGGGAAAATGGAAATGACCTAAAGCAATACAATGAAGTAACAGATCTCAAAGACTGAGGGAGATTGTTCCAATCAGAAGGGGCTTTGTACTGAAAAGACCTTCGTCCGGTTTTACTAAAAATTCTGGGAACAAAAAAGAAGGGAAATTGAGTAAGATTTACACTACCAAATAAATTTCTATCATTAACAGAAGAACGATCTAGCCAATTGCTATAAAAATCACCCAAAATAATTAATTCAAAATGTTTCTCAATAGAATTAATAGTTGACAAGATGCACATTGTGGAGTCAGAAGGAGCAGAGGGTGGCCTATAAATATTACCAATAATTAATTTTTTGTTAATATGAAGAGTAACCTTAATAAAAAGGCACTGAAAATGAACAGGCTCAATATTAGGGATAACACATTCAGAAACAAGGTTTACAGAAACGTACGTGGCCACCCCACCACCTCATCAGATCTATACAAAACAAAATCATCAATTTTAATTTCATCATCAGAGATTTTACTATGTAGCCATGTTTCTGAAATAGAAATAATATTGGGTTTATACAAAAAAAACCAAGCTCTTAAGTAATTGATTTTTGAAACAATACTTCTAATATTAAGGTGAACAACCTTTAAACCTTTAACTAATTCAATAATAACAAAAACAGAAAATGAATCAAATAAAAATAAGGGGGAAAAAAGATAAATAAATGAATAAATGATAAGGGGGAAAAAGGAAAGACAGGTTGAGCAAATTATTATTATTATTATTATTATTAATAATAATTATTATTAATAAATTATTATGTGAGACATCATTGCACAAGAGCCATTGATTTCAGTATAGATTGTTATGTTGTTGCTTCCACTTTATGATATATATGCCTTGATCTGTTACAGACAAAGAAGGATAAACGGCCTCTCTGCTTTGAACCAAAATGAGTCATGGGGAATGGTATTTGGAGAAGGAAAATATAGAGAAGTTATTGGAAATGATCGGGCAAGGTTGCAAGGTTTTAGCGGCCACTGTGGGACAGTTCCACCCCATCCTGAAGGCCGTGTTTTTGGCCTCAGCCAAGATCCTCAGCAACCCAGACGGAAAAGAAGCCAAGTTCTTCACTGAGCAGTTTGAAAAGATCAACCAGAAACTCGACAGTATTCAAGATGAAATGAACGAAATCACTTTGGAGTTGGAGCTGTCAACCATGAACAAGCAGAACTTTGATTATGAGGTGAATATAAACACTCAGTATGAGAAGTTTAAAGAATTTGTAAGTGCTAATAAGACCAATTTGGAAACAAGGCAGGATAACTTTAAAAAGCAGTATGAGATCACTGGTCGCGATAAGAACATCGATGCCTTGTACGAAGCTGTAATGAAATCAGCCATATTGGACACAGTAGTAAAATTAGTGAAAAAGGATAGAAAGAAAGTGGAGCAGTTCTGTGCCAGGCTAAAGATGAAATTTTTCATGGGAATTGTAGCAGTCGTGGCTTACTCCGCCTTAGAGGGAGAATATGACGAGGGCATGTTGAAGACATGGCAGAATCAAATGGAAGAAGTAGAGAACCGCATGCAAGCAGCAGTGAATGCATGTGAATGATTGCATGACTGCAGTCCAGCATTAGATAAAGCAACTGGATGACTGGATTGTTATTGTGCACCAACAATGACAAAGTATATTATTGCTGTTTCTTCACTTTATTTTTGCATGTCAAGGCATAAAAGAAATATATAAAGATAAATGTTTGTCTTTGACCAAACATAAATGCTTACATTTTGAATAGAAATTGTATTGTTTTGTAGTTATGAATACTTTTGAGAGACCAGTTGAGTGGTGAAAACTTCAGTGATCAACAGAAAAGATTCGACAATGCTTAGAAACAGATACTTAAGGTTTTAGTAAAGGCTTCTACTGGAAAAAATGGTATGTTCAAATAAAATAATGAACATTCAAGTAATCTATATATTCTCTGTAATCCAGGAATCATGTCCATTTCATGTTGGTGATGGTATGTATGTGGTGATGGTATGATGGTATGTAATCACAAATAAAACAACTATGATTATGATCAAACTAGAAATTTGTTTCAAAGTATCAACAGACATCCAGATGTGTTCAAATTATGGACCTTATTCTAGATAGACATTATAGGCCTACTTTATTTCATTAAATTTACTTTATGTCAAAGTCATACTCGTGTTTTAATTTGCAAAAATAAAATATGTCTAGCCTTTTACAAAAGACTGAATATAGATATTTAAACAGCTCAAAATAATGAAATGAACAAAATAATCGATTTTACAAAGACAATACACATTAAAGACAAAAATTTATGTCTGTCATAACAACACAAAGATCACACAAACTCAGAACTGATCAAGGTTTCAAAATGACAGAGACCGCGAATACCACATAGCGGTAATCACTCCAATTAATAGTGACTGTTATCAAACAGTCAAAAATCACAAAACTGAGGGTTGGCGACAGTAATGCCAAAATAAATCAATGCAAAAGCAAATAAACCCAAAAAAAAAAAAAAAAAAAAAAAAAAAAATTATACAACAACCGCAAAACAAAACATCAGGCCCACTTAGCCATTGGACAAGAAATGTGACGACCCAAAGCAGCGGCGCAGCTCAGAGCCAGAGTGAGAGAACTGCAATGCATGCAATGAGGACACTAAACACAACCCTCTGTTACAAATCTCAATTTAAAAAAGACATACAATGACTTACAAAAGAAAATAAACAATTCACTCACCTTATAATTACATGATGTGACACTCAAAACTGCACACACCAAAGTCATATGGTAGCTCCTTTAGTTGGTATTTAACAGCTACTGCTCCAACCTGGCTATTGTGCTGCCATGACACACAGGTGGGAGCCCTGAAGACACACCACAATAAAATGCATAACTGTAGTTAACTCAAACCAAACTTCCCACAACACCACAAATGCACCACATTAAAACATACCTGGGTAAGCAACACACACACAGCCTTGGTGGACCAACGTCACACTAAAGTAAAGATCGCATGATACACTATATTGCCAAATGTATTTGGACGTGTTCTCTGTAGTGACGAATCAACACTGTTTACATGGATGTAAGTAATGTAAATAAATAAATCTATGAGTCAAAATGTCTACAGTAACTAAACATAAGTTATCTATTATATTTGTCCATTAGTACTGTTGATAAATTAAGGAACATTTGTGTTGGATAAAAAGTGAGTTAACACATCAGCAGCTACCTCAACATTTAAATGTAGCATTGAGCACATAAATCTCAGAGGAAACCTGAATCTTGACAGATGATCACATGTGTTTATCTGGTGGAGAGAGGCTGATGAAGGAATGCTGCCATCAAAGGCTTTGAGTGAGTATAATACAGAAATGAATACAACATTTATTTAAATGTTAAGCTGTAGTTTATATGAATTATTGTACACTCTAAAAAATGCTGGGTTAAAAACAACCCAAGTTGGGTTGAAAATGGACAAACCCAGCAATTGGGTTGTTTTAACCCAGCGGTAGGGTTAAATGTTTGCCCAACCTGCTGGGTAGTTTTATTTAACTCAACTATTGTTTAAAAATGACTGTATTGCTTGATTAAAATCAACCCAAAGTATGTTGGAAATGAACATTTATTAATGTTCAATTAATAATTATTAAACAATAAACATTTATTAAATTGCTTATTAATAAATTTATATTAATAAACTATTAAACTATTAAATTTATATTAATAAAATATTAAAGCTTATTAATAAACATTCACCTTTTGTCTATTATTGTTGTCTCTAATTGCATCTGGTTTTTAATTTCCCAACTATTTTGGGTTCATTTTAAGCTAGCCATATAGCAATTTTTAAACAATAGTTGGTTTAAATAAAACTACCCAGCAGGTTGGGCAAACATTTAACCCAACCGCTGGGTTAAAACAACCCAATCGCTGGGTTTGTCCATTTTCAACCCAACTTGGGTTGTTTTGAACCCAGCATTTTTTAGAGTGTAATTTCAAACAGAGTATTACATCACTTTTCTGATTCTTGATTTGTGTGCATATGCTGCTGAGCTGTTGTGGTGGAGCAGGACCTGCAGGGCAAGGTGACGGCAGCATTTGTGTACAAAGTCAGGGAGAACTTGAAACATAAAGTAAGATCATTTTGTTACTTCTAATACAGAAATCAAAAGACATTCTGCTGTTAAAATGACTGCATTTGTATTATGTTTGTATAAGGATGTGAAATGTCTTCAGACTGGTGTGAACACTGAAGATGGAGAGTCACAGCAGATCCTGGAAATGGTGTAGGGCCGTGGATGAGACCCTCCATCACTCCACCTGCCCTTATTGCAACATCTGGCCCCGATGTTGCTGTGATTTCTTCATCCTCAGTGAGTCCAGAGCCAGCGAGAGCATCGAGAAAAAGACCAAAGGACATTGAGGATGTGATTTTGGTCAAGTTTGTTCTGCTGGTTTCTGTTCATACATTGGAGCCCAAATTTCATAAGCTTCAAAAGCATCATCAAATAATGTCATGAAGCTTCTACAAAATCAGGCTCCATTGACTGATATTGTATGAACAGAAACCAGCAGGACAAACTTGACTAAAATCACCTTTTGTGTTCAAAAGTGAAGAAAAAAATACACAGGGATTGAACAGCGTGAAGGTGACTAAATAATGTCTGAATTTATTTGTTTGGGTGAATTATGCCCCCAAATAGAAATAGTTTGAAATGTATGTATGCATTTATATTATAGCAGTACCTTGAAAAAGAAATAAGCTGCTTTATTAAGCATTTGTGCCCGAGACACTAACAAAAAAGGATGTACAAAGATCACATTTACATTTATGCATTTGACATGCTGTTATCCAAAGCGACTTACAGTGCTATTACAGGGATGACCCCTTTGGAGCAACTTGGAGTAAAGTGCCTTTCAAGGACACACTGGTGGTGACGGCTGCGGAGATCGAACCAGCAACCTTCTGCTTACCAGTTCAGTTTTAAAAATTAGCATGTAAATGTGAAAATGTGAAATTAAATATGGCAAGAAACAGAATGCTGACATGAAGTGTAAAACGTTTTAATTTGTTTAAAGGTTTTACAGGTAGTCATCCTCATGGAGAGCAGGCACACAAATGTTTGGAGCAGACACGGTGGCAGCCAGATTGTCCCGCACATCTTCTCCCATTCTTGCTTCAGAGTTGTGGGGGTCAGTTTTCCTCATCCTCTGGATCAACAATGTCCCCACTGAGAAGAGCAGCAATGAGGGACATGATGGAAGGCAAAGACAAGCGAATATGTTCTTGGTGGTCGGTTGCTTCAACAAAATAAAGCCGCAGAATTGGCACAGCTGTGTTGAGATGGCAGTAGGACCTGAGGTTCTCCACCTGTAAATACATGATTGTTAGAGCAATAAGTTTGAATAAAGCTTTGTTTCATGTGTTGTTGATGTATTTATTTATTATAAATATTGATGTATTATTTATTCAGGCCTGGAAAAACAAAATAAACTAAAGGTGATGATACACGGGGCAACTTTTTGAGCAATGTTGCCGTCAACGGGCAACCTGATGAGACACAGGGCTACTAATTAGGGCAACAGACAGTTGGCAGCAACTAATCAGAGAGGAGCAAATCTATTGCCAACCCAATAAATACTTTATTATAAAAACTTGTTAGGCACTTTATTTCAACTTTTCAAATATTTTCTTAATTTTTATTAAAAAATAAATGCCTTTCCGATCTGATTTGTGACAGGAAAAGGGAGAAAAGCAAGTTTGAATCCGCCTTTTGCTGAACTCATTCTTCTCCCTTTTCCTGTCTGTTGCCCTAATTAGTTGCCCTGTGTCTCATCAGGTTGCCAGTTGACGGCAACAGACCAGCAACATTGCTCAAAAAGTTGCCCCGTGTATCATCACCTTAAGAGTTCAGAGTTAGTGGACTGTTTCATTCAAACCATTACTGTAGGGTTCGTTAAAGTTTTGTTCTTCACTTTACCTTTGTTACTCAGCAGCATGGGAATATCTGTCCACTCCTGTGATTGTGCTATGCTAACATTTACGTTAGAGAATAAAGTAAAAACTATATATACATGAGCTCTGCACTTGTGAATGTTGGGGAGTGTTTGACAGATGGATTTCTTCTGCAATTTGGTTGATTTTATTTTTCAGTGACTGTGGAAGCATGTGAGGACAAATATAATAAAGCAGCAACATAATCTTTAAGTAATCTTACAAAAAAGGAAAACAAAATAGCATGCATTATCTTCACCACCTCCCTACCTATCCAAATCCAAGAGAAAAAGATGGCAGTCACAGAAATCCTACAGCACCATGGACAGTACCTACAGGCAGCACTTCATGATCCTTCAGGCGTTTTCCCTTTTTGTCACATGCCTTAAATGTTTTATACTGTATGAGTGAATGCTGAAGAATGGCTCCTACTCTGAATAATGTTATTACATGCAGCCTCAAAACATTGAATGGGTGAAATCATGAAAAATCCGATGTTCCTTGACCTTTTCCATTAAGGATGTTGGGCAGTAATGAGGAAGAAAGATATATGCTTTTATTTTTAGACACCAGAAAAACTATTCCAGTTTCTATGTAATATTGATAAAATAAGGGTAAAGTACACCAAAGGTTTTGATGAACAGGTATCAGCAATCTACACAATATGTTTGGTAATAATCATACATAACCAACCATATGGCAATTTTTATTTAATTTATATCAACATATATTTTGTAATCACAACCTACAGTAACTTGGACACATGCAATGGAGACAATAACCATACACAAGGCTTTATTTGGCATTTCACACATTATGTTAATTTATAATTTTTATTATAAAAACTACATTTTAACTCCACATTATGTTGACAGTATTACATATATATTGGTAACATTTTACAGTAAGGTTCATTAGTTAAGCATTAATGTGTTAACTAATATGAACTAACCATGTACAATACATTTGTTACTGTATTTAATAATCTTTGTTAACCTTAGTTAATAAAATTACAGTTGTTTAATGTTTGTTCATGTTAGTTCACAGTGCATTAATAGTGTTAACAAGATTTTAATAATATATTAGTAAATGTTAAAATTAACATTAACAAATATTAATAAATGCTGTATAAGTGCAGTTCATTATTAGTTCACGTTAACTAATGAACCTTATTGTAAAGTGTAACACATACATTTTACTCACCTCCTAGATTATTACAGTAATCTGTTGTTGAATATACTATAAGTGTATCCATTGTTTGACACATTTTCCCCCACATCATCTTGTCAATAAAGACAATTCAGTCACAAGCTTTTCAGGAATTCAGAATGATTTCAAAACCAAGATAAAGCCTTAATAAAATTGTTGGTCTTGAACTGGGACTCTAGCACTCTTAATATACAGATCTTTTGGTAATCTGCATTCCAGAACAGGTCAAAGAAGGCATGTTTGTCTATATGTGCCTATTGAAGTTGCTCAAATTATTGTTTGTTTTGTAATAAAGGAAGCTGTGTTACAAGAAAGAAAAAAGGAAAAAAAGAACCCTTTATGAGTTCCATTAAATGAAAACACAAAACAAAAGAAACAAAAGATCAATTCAAACAAATTGAATACCCATTTCAAATCTAGGCCTATAATAATAATCTTTCATGTATGACTTAAATCAACAGGACTTGGGGTCAGATATTTTAAATTAACGTCTAATATATATAATTAATGTTCTTTTATTATACACGTCTGTATTTAGTATTTATAGTATTTTAGTATTCACGTCTGTATTCTGTATTTTTGTATACAAATGCTGAACATTTCTTGGAATAATATTTTCTGGATGTTCAGATTCTTATTGTCAGTCTTTATTCACATTTTTTTTTTTTACCCATGGTTTCTCAACAGAAATTCATTAAAGTTGATCATGCCAGTTGTATCGTAACTGTATAGTTCTAATACAGTAACAACGAACCCTATCTGCGCAACATGAATTTAAACCTTAGTGTCTTCTGATAGTCTAGTCTCATCATTTAGTGAAGCATTAAAGAACTATCTAAACTGCTAAACAACAGATTGGAGATTAAAATAATATCAGATTTGTCTCATTTTAAATAAACACAAAAAAATAGATGAAAAATTAGGCTATATTTACTTTTGCGGTTGTTAAATAAATGTTCAGTGATATCTCCCAAAGATTTCTAAATTTTCGCGCATTTTTTTTTTCTCTATATATTGTCGATATGGCAACTAGTAAATACACTAAGTTTCTTCATGCTGGCGTGTTTGGAAGTATATAAACCATGTGTGTTACAACCAGCCCCGCGTTAGTTTGTGCCCCGCGCTCCCCTAGTATTTACGCACAGATTTAATCTTGGAGTGTGCGAAGTTCTGTAATGATTATTGAATATTTTTTAAGATACAAAGCACACCCTATAAAACACACTAAACCTCATAATTTGGGTATGTTCAAACATAAAGAGTTCACTTGACATTATAATACCACAGCATGTAGAGCACAATAATTTGCGTGCGCTGACTTTCCGAAAAACCCCTGCATGGATTAACCATGACAATAATTCAGCAGACGCAGGGATACAAAAGATCAACGTCTAATGATGTTAGAGTTTGACGTTGAATAGACGTTACCACTTTGACGTATAGAAGACATTGGGTTTTGGTTTCCATACCTGACGACTAAATGTGAATATTTGACGTCATTTTGACGTTGGCTTAAGACGTTGATTCGATGTTGGATTTTAGTTAGTTAATAGCACAACCTAAAATAACAAAAGATCAACGTCTATTGATGTTAGAGTTTGACGTTGAATAGATGTTACCACTTTGACGTATAGAAGATGTTGGGTTTTGGTTGCCATACCTGACGACTAAATGTCAGTATTTGACGTCACATTGACGTTGGCTTAAGACGTTGATTCGATGTTGGATTTTAGTTAGTTAATACCACAACCTAAAATAACAAATGATCAACGTCTAATGATGTTAGAATTTGACGTTGAATAGACGTTACCACTTTGACGTAGGGAAGACGTTGGGTTTTGGTTGCCATACCTGACGACTAAATGTCAGTATTTGACATCATTTTGATGTTGGCTTAAGACGTTGATCCGATATTGGATTTTAGTTAGTTAAAACCACAACCTAAAATAACAAAAGATCAACGTCTAATGATGTTAGAGTTTGATGTTGAGTAGACGTTACCACTTTGACGTATAGAAGACGTTGGGTTTTGGTTGCCATACCTGACGACTAAATGTCAATTTTTGACGTCAAATTGACGTTGGCTTAAGACGTTGATCCGATATTGGATTTTAGTTAGTTAATACCACAACCTAAAATAACAAATGATCAACGTCTAATGATGTTAGAGTTTGACGTTGAATAGACGTTACCACTTTGACGTATAGAAGACGTTGGGTTTTGGTTGCCATACCTGATGACTAAATGTCAGTATTTGACGTCATTTTGATGTTGGCTTAAGACGTTGATCCGATATTGGATTTTGGTTAGTTAAAACCACAACCTAAAATAACAAAAGATCAATGTCTAATGATGTTAGAGTTTGATGTTGAGTAGACGTTACCACTTTGACGTATAGAAGACGTTGGGTTTTGGTTGCCATACCTGACGACTAAATGTCAATTTTTGACGTCAAATTGACGTTGGCTTAAGACGTTGATCCGATATTGGATTTTGGTTAGTTAAAACCACAACCTAAAATAACAAAAGATCAACGTCTAATGATGTTAGAGTTTGACGTTGAATAGACGTTACCACTTTGACGTATAGAAGACGTTGGGTTTTGGTTGCCATACCTGACGACTAAATGTTAATTTTTGACGTCAAATTGACGTTGGCTTAAGACGTTGATCCGATATTGGATTTTGGTTAGTTAAAACCACAACCTAAAATAACAAAAGATCAACGTCTAATGATGTTAGAGTTTGACGTTGAATAGACGTTACCACTTTGACGTATAGAAGACGTTGGGTTTTGGTTGCCATACCTGACGACTAAATGTCAGTATTTGACGTCACTTTGACGTTGGCTTAAGACGTTGATCCGATGTTGTATTTTAGTTAGTTAATACCACAACCTAAAATAACAAATGATCAACGTCTAATGACGTTAGAGTTTGACGTTGAATAGACGTTACCACTTTGACGTATAGAAGACGTTGGGTTTTGGTTGCCATACCTGACGACTAAATGTCAATTTTTGACGTCAAATTGACGTTGGCTTAAGACGTTGATCCGATATTGGATTTTGGTTAGTTAAAACCACAACCTAAAATAACAAAAGATCAACGTCTAATGATGTTAGAGTTTGACGTTGAATAGACGTTACCACTTTGACGTATAGAAAACGTTGGGTTTTGGATGCAATACCTGACGACTAAATTTCAGTATTTGATGTCACTTTGACGTTGGCTTAAGACGTTGATTCGATGTTGAATTTTAGTTAGTTAATACCACAACCTAAAATAACAAAAGATCAATGTCTAATGATGTTAGAGTTTGACGTTGAATAGACGTTACCACTTTGACGTAGGGAAGACGTTGGGTTTTGGTTGCCATACCTGACGACTAAATGTCAATTTTTGACGTCAAATTGACGTTGGCTTAAGACGTTGATCCGATATTGGATTTTGGTTAGTTAATACCACAACCTAAAATAACAAAAGATCAACGTCTAATGATGTTAGAGTTTGATGTTGAGTAGGCGTTACCACTTTGACGTATAGAAGACGTTGGGTTTTGGTTGCCATACCTGACGACTAAATGTCAATATTTAATGTCGGCTTAAGACGTTGATTCGATGTTGGATTTTAGTTAGTTAATACCACAACCTAAAATAACAAATGATCAACGTCTAATGATGTTAGAGTTTGACGTTGAATAGACGTTACCACTTTGACGTAGAGAAGACGTTGGGTTTTGGTTGCCATACCTGATGACTAGATGTCAGTATTTGACGTCATTTTGACGTTGGCTTAAGACGTTGATCCGATATTGGATTTTGGTTAGTTAAAACCATAACCTAAAACCAACAAAATATCTATGTCAAATGACGTCGGTATTCAACGTCAAATTAATGTTGTTATTAGACGTTGGATTGACATTGAATTTTGGTTACCAGACGTCGCGACCTAAATTTAACCAAATACTAACGTCTTATGACGTTCTGTGCCTGCTGGGATAGACCAGAAGGGGGAATCCCCCCCTACAAATCGCACCCTGTGTAAAAGTTAATATAATAATTATTCTATTCTACATTTTCTGAAATTCAAAACAAAATATTAATGCATTCGTAATTTCCATTTCTGAGCTATAGTGTGTTCCCCCCGAACATGTCCCCTCTCTTCCACCTTTTTGAACATTTGGTCATGTATTTTTAAAAAATATATATATATATATATAAAAAAATAATAATAATAACGCATTAAGCCTACACAAGAATTATGACGAAACAAATCTACAGCTGAACTGCTGCAACACGTTGGTGTTGTTTTCGAATCAGCGTATTTGAAGGAATCAAACTCACTCATAAAGACAGTGACATGCCGCCACCTGCTGTCTGTTTTAGTTTCATATTAAACGTATCATTTTATTGATTCCATCATTTCATATTCCTGTCTTGAAAATGTAAAACATTTATCTCATAACTTTTTTATGCACTTGTAGGCCGGGCCGGTTCTAGCCCTTTGGTTGCCCTAGGCGAAATTGAGTTTTGAGTCCCCTTGAGTTTACTTGGAAACAAGTCACTGAAGTTTTAAATTGTGGTTGAATAAAAGGTATTCAAGGGTCTTACTTGCTTCAGGCTGAGTATCCCTGGTCTCAGTGGTCTGTGTTTCACTGGGGCCTGGAATGCTAGGTGTGGCCTCTTCACCTGCAACAGCCAGATCAGTGGTGTTAAATTAAATTAGTGAAAATTACTAAAACTGTGGTTTAAATTAGATTCATAGGGATGGGATGTTATTGTGATTTCCATGTGTTTGCATTATCACAACACTCCAAACTTGTCCTCAACATCACCCAAGAGCTTGAAACATTCTTGCAGTGATGTAACTGACGCATCAACAATGACATTGAAAAAGTAAATTTCCAAAATCTTTAGCGCATTGCCCTCTGGCTCATCAGGGGATTCATAAGAGAACTGTCTTTTTTTTCTCAGCCTCTTCTGCTTTAGGACAGTGTCCACATTCATCTCCTCACAGAGATCTCTTGCAGATACCTGAGCAGAAGCGAACCCAGTGCTTCTGTAGCTGACCACAGAGGCTTCAGTTGTCCTCAGGAGATTCAGAGCCACATCCAGTTGCATAGACATGGACTGTAATGCTTTGCTGACATGATGAATTTTGGCCAGCATGTCATACTACACAACGCTACAAATGGACAAATGGAAAGCGGTATGACCCAACCTCTTCAGCCAAAGACTGTGCCTCAGTTTTAATCATAGAATCAGTGGCTTTCTCCCTGACCTCAAGAAGGGCATCCCTGTGGTCTGGAATCTCACAGCCTGTACACTGTTAATGTGACTTACCCATCTTGTATCCGACCAGGATTTCACAGTTGTTTTGATGTGGTGCTTTAGGATGGTCCACCTTTGTGTGGAGGCAGAGAATAGTGTAAAAATTCTCTGTAGGTAGCCAAAAAAGTTAATTTTTAACTATTACTATATTTTGCTGCATCAGCAACAAGAAGATTTAATGTATGTGCTCTGCATGGGACAAATAAAGCCCAGGGATTTTGTTTCAAAAGTCTGGCTTGGACGCCTTTTGACTTTCCCTTCATGTTGGCGCCGTTGTCGTAAGACTGTCCCCGGCAGTCTTCAAAGGGAAGTTTAAACTCTTCTAGTCTCTTCAGAATAAGGTTGGAGAGGCTTTCTCCCGTGGATGATTCCACCTCGAGGAACCCCATGAAATGTTCTTTCTGTAGGTACTGTACTGTAGGTGTGTCTGTGTCATCTACTGCAACCATTCTAACTATAACAGATAACTGTTCTTTGTGGCTGAGGTCTGGGGTGCAATCCAAAATAATTGAATAGTATTTGGCTTGCTTTATCTCCTTTAACATATAGTGTACAATTTTTTCACCAATGCAATCAATTAGTTCATTTTGAGTATCCTTTGCTAAGTATGTTGTATGGCTGGCTCCTCTCTCCACATCAGCAACATGCTGTTTGAGGACAGGGTCAAACTTGGCCATGAGCTCAACTTCCTTAAAGGAACACTCCACTTTTTTTGAAAATAGGCTCATTTTCCAACTCCCCTAGGAGTTAAACAGTTGAGTTTTACCATTTTTGAAAACCATTCAGCCGATCTCCGGTTCTGGCGGTACCACTTTTAGCATAGCTTAGCATAGTTCATTGAATCTGATTAGACCGTTAGCATCGCGCTTAAAAATGACCAAAGAGTTTTGATATTTTTCTGTAGTTAAATCGTGTACTAAGACCGACAGAAAATGAAAAGTTGCGATTTTCTAGGCTGATATGGCAAGGAACTATACTCTCATTCTGGCGTAATAATCAAGGAACTTTGCTGCCGTATCATGGCTGCAGCAGTGCAATGATATTACGCAGCGTCTCTCACATACGTCTCCATGGTTGCAAGGCACGTTCGCTGTGCAAGCAGGGGCTCACGGGCGCTGCGTAATATCATTGCACTGCTGCAGCCATGGAACGGCAGCAAAGTTCCTTGATTATTACGCCTGAATGAGAGTATAGTTCCTAGCCATATCAGCCTAGAAAATCGCAACTTTTTATTTTCTGTCGGTCTTAGTACACAATTTAACTACAGAAGAGTCAAGTTTTAAATAGGAAAAATATCTAAACTCTTTGGTCATTTTTAAGCGCGATGCTAACGGTCTAATCAGATTCAATGAACTATGCTAAGCTATGCTAAAAGTGGTACCGCCAGAACCGGAGATCGGCTGAATGGATTCGAAAACGGTAAAACTCAACTGTTTAACTCTAGGGGAGTTGGAAAATGAGCCTATTTTCAAAAAAAGTGGAGTGTTCCTTTAAGGAAGTTTCCATTGTTTGGCTCGTATAGCCTGTCTGATTTCCCCCGCAGAGGAATATTTCGCTCGACCAAAGACTGTATTATGGCCACTAACCTGGGTCAGGACTTCACGCCACCTCCTCCTTTCAGCTTGAAGGAGTGCCATTTACATTTGATCAATTGTCTGGCCCTTTTCAAGTAGAGTCTCCAATTCCTTCCATCTGGCCATGTGCCCCGAATGCTCTGGACTGTGCTCGTGGCTTTTCAGGATCTCAATACAATTCTTCCAGTCATTTAGACCACTACTAATGAGGTTATAATTTTTCTGTGAAAAGAGCTTGCAGCAAAAGCAATTCAGAGTATTTTTCCCCCTTGATTATACAAGCCAGCTTCTCTTGATTTTCTCCCCATTTACTAATTTCCTATAGAAGTGGTTGTAGTGGCAGCTTCTCCCATCATCTCTTTTTGGAAATGTAAAGTCTGGACTGGTCTGGTACGGTCCTCTGCTAACTAACTCTGTCCTTACCGCATCACAGAGGGCTGACCAGTAAGCAGGATCTATAGGTGCTCCCTGGATATCAGGAATTGCAGAGGGTGAGGTGTCTGCAGGCGGCAGTGCAGTAGCAGAGCATGTTGAAATTAGATTCATAGGGATGGGATGTTATTGTGATTTCCATGTGTTTTCATTATCTTCTACCACTACTGGATGTCCCTACTCCTGCAGCTGTATGTATTTAAACACAGAGTTCATCCAAGCTGTTCGTTACACAATTGCATTTGGACATTTCTATCATCCTACCACATAGTTGCATTGTACAAATGCATTTTATCTCTGACCATGTAACTTGTAGTAGATAAATTACAATTACTACCACTACTGCTATTATTACTAATCTATTAGGCTGCTACAAGGCTAAATAATACTACTGATTACAATTAGTAGTATTAATGTGATGTGATTATAAAAGTAATAATTGCTAATAATAATAACAATAACAAAAACAGCAACAATAGTACTAGTTGAACTTACAAATTTCAGAGAGAGGAGAACATGAAGGATCAGGTGTCCTTTCTCCAGCAGGTGCCGGCCTCAGCAAATATTGCCTGAGTGCATCTGGCCATGGCCAATTTAAAAAAAAAAACATATTTTAGTATATTCCTAGAGGGGAACTGTACAGAAGGGTGAACACCACGTCAACACCACTATCAGAATAATGGTTACTGTGTGTGTATGAGCCTGCCTGCTAGTTATAATGAATGTAGAGTAGAGAGAGCAACTGTACTTTTCATAACTAGCATGCATACTTTATCCGAAGAAATACTGGTCTTTTTACATTTACAACCATGTAGGTTATCAGTGAAAGTACGTTTGCTAGTAATACGTAGCAAACCAGCAAAGTAACTAGCTTGCTAGTGATAGCTTAGTGACAGCAATGAAACGAGGGAACGGAGACGTACGTCGGACAGACCGACGAATAGGAATCTCGCTAGAGAGGCCAATCTACTTCGAGTGTAACTAAATGAGCCAATGCACATTGGCATGCAATCATTTGCATCAGCTGCTTGCCTCGCAGCGCGGGTATATAATGAGCAGCAGGTGCGTTGCATCTTCAGGTTTTCGCTGAGGAGCCGAACCCAGCAGGCGGCAGCATCAGCAGGACAACGCCTGTGGCGACGGGACGTACGTCTCCATTCCCTCCTTCAGGGAACGAGGGTTACCTTTGTAACCGAGACGTTCCCATTCAGTCGGTCACGTTCGACGTACGTCGGACAGACCGTCGAATAGGAATCCCTACCAAAGCGCCACAGGAGCTGCCCTCTTCCAGCGCTCTGTTGTGAGCCACCTGAACCCCCTTGCCTAAGGACGGTGGGACCGAGCTCACACAGAGAGGGTCGATCACTGTTGTTCCCAAAACCCACTCAGTGAGACAATTGGATAACACTGGGAAAGCGTAGCCTTACATCAGATAAGGAACGCTGCGGAAGCCATATCCTTCCCCGAAGGAGTTATATGGATAAGTACATATGGACTAACGGTTAGATCAAAATCTCAGTAATAGGTAGAATATTTGTAATTCCAGTCATCAGTTAAGAAACAGGCGCCTCAACCCCTGTGATGTGTGGCAGCAGCAGCGCGAGATCTCGGGAGAATGACCAAGCAGACACAGATCAAGTGTGGTACAAAGCATTCTCAGATTTATTCAGGAAGAAGGGTCATATTTATAGACATAGGTTAAACAACAATCTCCAGGATGGCTTGAGCATCCAATCATACGACTTACCATGTAAACCTTACCATGTATGGCATTTCACAAAATATAATAACAAATAAGAAATGTATGTGCGTAAATGTGTGTGTGTCTTCAACTTCTGGTTACGTGTGAGAGTGTCAGTGTGTCCAAGGACCACTACTTGTTGTTTTGTCTAGGTAGGCACATGAGCTGCACAATGGAAAAATCCCAACACACAGAGAAAGTCAGAAAGTGAAGCCCAAGAAATAAGAAAATATTTAACACTAACCTTGTAGGTTGTACAACATATGGAAGAACTGGGGTGACTCCACTCGGTGAGAGATGGGTTCTCCCAGAGGGAAAGACACAGGCTTCGTTTAGGAGCAGACATGGAAAAACCAATATGGGATCCCCGTAGGGTCACACATATGGAACCCAGCCTAAATCCGGTCCTCAAGGATACAACGGAGTATAGGCCTGGCGCCAGACGCTCCGCCACGTCGGCTGCCGAGGGGTAACCGGAGGACTCAACAGGTTCTGCCCGTAGGGACTCTCTGGAGAATAGAATGCGCATGTAGCGCAGCAAGCCGACACTAAGCCGGGGCCTCTCCGTGCCTCTGCACTTAGGCGAGAACACGGGAGGAGACCGGCTCGACACGAAGGCTATAGTATCTAGCGAACGTGTTAGGTGTCGCCCACCCCGCAGCTCTACAAATGTCTGTTAGCGAGGCGCCACGAGCCAGCACCCAGGAGGATGCTACACCTCTCGTGGAGTGAGCTTGCAACCTGAGTGGGCAGGGCACGCCCTGAGCTTGATAAGCCAGGGCGATGGCATCCACTATCCAGTGGGCCATCCTCTGCTTGGAGACAGCCTTTCCCTTCTGCTGGCCTCCGTAACAGACAAAGAGCTGGTCTGAGGTCCTGAAGCTTCGAGTTCTGTCTATGTACAGTCGCAAGGCGCGAACTGGACAGAGCAAAGCCAGGGCTGGGTCTGCCTCCTCCGAGGGCAGCGCTTGCAGGCTCACCACCTGATCCCTGAAGGGAGTGGTAGGAACCTTGGGCACATAGCCAGGCCGGGGTCTCAGTACCACGTGGCTGTCACCCGGCCCGAACTCTAGGCACGATTCGTCGACCGAAAATGACTGCAGGTCCCCTTCCCTCTTGATGGAGGCCAATGCCACCAGCAGCAAAGTCTTCATAGACAGAATCTTTAAGTCTGCTGACAGCAAAGGCTCAAAGGGAGCAATCTGGAGTGCTCTCAGCACCAGAGTGAGGTCCCAAGAGGGTATGGAGGGGGGACGAGGAGGATTTAACCGTCTCGCCCCCCTAAGGAACCTGATGACCAGGTCGTGCTGACCAACAGATTTGCCATCTATGTGGTCGTGGTAAGCGGAGATAGCAGCAGTATGGACTTTGAGGGTGGAGGGGGACAGCCTACGCTCCAACCCTTGCTGCAAGAAGGAAAGCACGACTCCGATCTAGCATCTTCGGGGGTCTTCTCGGCGAGAAGAGCACCACTCGACGAACAGGTTCCACTTCGAGGCGTAAGCACGTCTCGTAGACAGTGCACGTGCCGAAGTGATGGTGTTAAGTACCTCAGGGGGTAAGTCACCTAGAACCTCCACGTCCCGTCCAGGGACCAGACATGGAGTTTCCAGAGGTCTGGACGCGGGTGCCAAAGAGTGCCCCGTCTCTGAGAAAGGAGGTCTTTCCTCAGAGGGATGGGCCAGGGAGGGGCTGTTGCGAGGAGTGAAAGTTCTGGGAACCCGGTCCGGTTGGGCCAGTAAGGCGCAACTAACAAGACCTGCTCCTCGTCCTCCCTGACTTTGCACAGGCTCCGTGCAAGTAGGCTCACTGGGGGAAACGCATATTTGCGCAGGCCCCGGGGCCAGCTGTGAGCCAGTGCATTTGTCCCGAGTGTCCCCTCGGTCAGAGAGTAAAACAACTGGCAGTGGGAGGTTTCTGGTGAGGCAAACAGGTCTACCTGAGCCTCTCCGAATTCTCTCCAGATCAGCTGAACCACCTGGGGGTGGAGCCGCCACTCTCCTGGCAGCGCAGCTCGTGATAGTTCGTCGGCCACACGGTTGAGCACACCGGGAACATGAATGGCGCGAAGCGACCTCAGATGCTTCCGACTCCACAGGAGGAGATGGCGGGCGAGTTGCGACATGCGAAGGGAGTGTAGACCACCTTGACGGTTGATGCATGCAACGGTCGCAGTGTTGTCCGTACGGACCAGTACATGCTTGCCCCGAAGCAGGCCTTTGAGGCGGCTCAGAGCAAGGCGTACTGCCAGCAACTCGAGGCAATTGATGTGCCAATGCAGATGGGGTCCCGTCCAAACCCCTGAGACTGCATGCCCGTTGTACGTGGCACCCCAGCCGGTGGCAGAAGCATCTGTGAAAACCACAGCATGCCGGGACACTTGTTCTAGGGGCGCTCCTGCCCGGAGAAACAAAGGGTCCGACCACGGACTGAAGGTTCGGTGGCACTCCTGAGTGATTGGCACCCGGAATGTGTCGCGTTGCCACGCCCATCTCGGGACTCGGCCGTGAAGCCAGTGCTGAAGCGGTCTCATATGAAGCAGACCGGGTGGTGTTACAGCCGCTGCAGCCGCCATATGCCCCAGGAGCCTCTGAAAGAACTTCAGTGGGACCGCTGTCCTGCCGTTGAACGTATTCAGGCAGTTCAACACCGACCGAGCACAGGCCTCTGTGAGGCGTGCTATCTGTTCGACCGAATCCAACTCCATACCGAGAAAAGAGATCCTCTGCACTGGGGCGAGTTTGCTCTTTTCCCAGTTGACCCGAAGCCCCAACTGGCTGAGGTGACTAAACACCAAGTCCCTGTTTTCGCACAACTGATCCCGAGACTGTGTTAGAATGAGCCAGTCGTCTAGATAGTTGAGAATGTGAACACCCTGTTCTCTCATGGGAACAAGGGCTCCCTCCACGACTTTCGTGAAGACGCGGGGAGACAGGGCCAGCCCGAAGGGTAGGACTCTGTACTGATATGCTCGACCTTCGAACGCGAATCTCAGAAATGGCCTGTGTCACGGAAGAATCGAAACATGGAAGTACGCGTCCTTCAGGTCGATCGCTGCAAACCAATCTCGGGGACGGATGCACTCGAAAATGCGTTTCTGCGTGAGCATTTTGAATGGTAGCTTGTGGAGGCTCCGATTCAAAACTCCCAGGTCCAAGATCGGTCGTAACCCGCCGCTTTTCTTGGGTACAATGAAGTAGGGGCTGTAGAACCCCGACCTCAAATCGGCTGGAGGGACCCGCTCTATCGCGTCCTTCGCCAGTAGGACTGTGATCTCTGCACGCAGGAAAGGGGCATAGCCGAGCCTGATGGTCCGAAGGAGCCAGCGAGACGGACTGGGGAGCGCTAGCCAGGCTCCCAGAGACCGCGCAAGTGGCACCAAGGGGACCACCGGCGTACCCGCCGCGGGGCAGCGAGGTGGAACGCAGGGACGTGGCCCGGGAGGCTCTCTGAGCGGGGTCACAGTGTGCTGTGCAACACTTACCTGCTTCCACGGGTGGACAGAGGGAGCAGTCGAGGTTTTGCCTACCTGCTGCTCGCTGCTGTCCGCTGGCGACAGAAGAGGTGGATGAGAGTGGTGAGGTTCTAGCCCTTCCACTGCTCTCCGAGCCCTCTTCGGACCTGGAGATAGAGGAAACTGCAACAAAAAAGGGGAACAAAGGATTCTCCACCCGGCCCTCCTCCGGGGGAAGGATCGGTGTGGTCACCACCTCCTGAAGAGCAGTCCCATCCATCTTCGGGTCGCCCGTCCTAGGGCCGCTTGGACTTGGCCTTGCCACCCTTCTTCTTAGGGGGTGGTTGGACGGGCTGGGCACCCCGCCCGGGACCGGCTCCACGACGCCGCTTGGATGGAGGCTGCTGCTGCTGGGGCGTGGGAGCGGGGGTGGCTGCAGGGTGGCGCCCTCGGCGATGGGCAGTCTGAGGTGCCGCCGGCGGTGGAGGTGCAGCAGCTGACCGCCTCGGCAGGATGTGACTGATGGCCTCAGACTGCTTTTGTACAGCCGAGAACTGTTGGGCAAAGTTCTCGACCGCGTCGCCGAAAAGGCCAGTCTGGGACACGGGGTAATTAAGAAACCTGACCTTGTCGGTATCCCTCATATCCGCGAGACACAGCCAGAGATGGCGTTCCTGGACCACCATGGTGGACATTGCACGACCCACTGACCGCGCCGTAACCTTCGTCGCACGAAGCGCGAGGTCCGTCGCGGCACGAAGTTCTTGCAGAACTTGCGGATCATGACCACCCTCGTTCAGGTCCTTCAGTGCCTTGGCCTGATGGACCTGCAACAACGCCATAGCGTGTAAGACGGAAGCGGCTTCCCCACAGGCCTGATAAGACTTGCCGGTAAGATCTGACGAGTACTTACAGGCCCGGGAAGGGAGAGACGGCTCCCCCCGCCAGGTGGAGTTAGGGCACAGTCGCTTAGCAACGGCCCGTTCCACAGGGGGTATATGCGTATAACCCTTAGCCGCTCCACCATCAAGGGTGGTGAGGGAGGAGGACCCACCGACACGGCCTCGGGCAGTAAAAGGTGCCGTCCACGTGCCAGTGAGCTCTTCATGCACCTCCGGGAAGAAAGGCACTGGGGTGGGGGGCTGAGAACCAGCCCTTGCCACCCCGAGATACCAATCATCCAACCTCGAGGGCTCGGGACACGGTGGAGGATTCACACGAGCCCGACCCTGTTGGCGGCCCGGGAAAGCATAGCCATCATTTCCGGGTCCGAATCGGGCACAGTAGTCACTCCCGAAGGAAGCAACTGCACCGAATCCTCATCCCCAGAAGCGTCAGGCTCACCCTCCGATGCAGCGATCGACATCCGGTCGTCTTGGGGAGCTCCGAAGGATACGGATGGTACACACCTCTGGGGTGGTCCACCGCATTCCCCCGGCAGCTCTACTGGCTGCGGAGTGCCAGAGGGGTGAGGGTTCCTAGGGGGTTGGTTTCCCGAAGGAAACGCGCTCACCGTGATCCTGAAGTCACCGGCCCCGCCGCCCGAAGCAACCCTCTGAGGAGGATTGGAACGAGGCATCGGGACCGGGACTCCACCCCTTTGCAGGAAGTGGAGTCTCGACCGCAACTCTGCGACGGTCATCTTCCCACAATGGGTACATGACTCGTCCACAAACGCCGCCTCAGCGTGCCTTAAGCCCAAGCAAGCAATACAGCATTGGTGACCATCCCGAGGCGCCAGGTAACGACCGCATCCAGAAACACACAAGTAGAACGACATCTTTAAAAAGACGCAAACTACTCGTGTAAGCTCTTTCAAGGACTGACTCTTTTAGGTGCTGAAGCACGCAGGGGAAAAGCCGCTGCAGCACAGACAGGGAAATGTGCAGCCTGTCGTGTGCACTCTGCTTGAAGGCGCTCTCTTACCAGCTGTAATAACAGCTCTAGGCGCACCGTTTCACCAGCTGTGAGAACGGCCTTCACGCTGAATACAGCTTTCTGCTCAAATAAAAAAGCAAAAGAAAAAAAACAAAGGAGAAATCGGCCCCGCTGCTGTGCTGTCTGCCTGCACCGCAACCAAGAGATGTCTCGAAGAGCTGACTCGTTCACACTCACACTTTCAGTAGCTTTCTTCAGTGTTGCAGAAGTTTGGCTCCGAAGCGAAAAGCTGAAGAAGCAACGCACCTGCTGCTCATTATATACCCGCACTGTGAGGCAAGCAGCTGATGCATATGATTGCATGCCAATGTGCATTGGCTCATTTAGTTACACTCGAAGTAGATTGGCCTCTCTAGCGAGATTCCTATTCGTCGGTCTGTCCAACGTACGTTGAACGTGACTGACTGAATGGGAACGCGCTCTACGTGCTACTTAAGAGTCGCTGTCCGCTTCTCAAGTGCTGAATATTACCTTATAGAATCGTATAATTTAACGTTTAACCTACTAATCATCACCTGATGTGGATTAGAATAAATAAATAAATAAATAAATAAAGATTAAATTAATGTTCTAACTGGAGGAGGTAGAGCTAAACACGATTTCTTTCTCACTATATACAGTACAGTCCAAAAGTTTGGAACCACTAAGATTTTTAATGTTTTTAAAAGAAGTTTCGTCTGCTCACCAAGGCTATATTTATTTAATTAAAAATACAGTAAAAACAGTAATATTGTGAAATATTATTACAATTTAAAATAACTGTTTTCTATTTGAATATATTTCACAAAGTAATTTATTCCTGTGATGGCATAGCTGAATTTTCAGCATCATTTCTCCAGTCTTCAGTGTCACATGATCCTTCAGAAATCATTCTAATATGCTGATCTGCTGCTCAAGAAACATTTAATGTGTACAATTGTACAAAATATTTGTGTACAATATTTTTTTTCAGGATTATCTGATGAATAGAAAGTTTAAAAGAACAGTGTTTATCTGAAATCTAATCTTTTGTAACATTATAAATGTCTTTACTGCCACTTTTGATTGATTTAATGCATCCTTGCTGAATAAAAGTATTAATTTCTTTAATTTCTTTTAAAAAAAATCAAAATCAAAATTCTTACTGACCCCAAACTTTTGAAAGGTAGTGTATAATGCTACAGAAGCTTTGCATTTCAGATAAATGCTGCTCTTTTGAACTTTCTATTCATCAAGGAATCCTGAAAAAAAAAAAAACACAACTGTTTTCAACATTGAAAATAATCATAAATGTTTATTGAGCAGCAAATCAGCATATTAGAATGATTTCTGAAGGATCATGTGACACTGAAGACTGGAGTAACGTTGCTGAAAATTCAGCTTTGCATCACAGGAATAAATTACTTTGTCAAATATATTTAAATAGTACACAGTTATTTTAAATTGTAATAATATTTCACAATATTACTGTTTTTTACTGTATTTTTAATTAAATAAATGTAGCCTTGGTGAGCAGACGAAAATTCTTTTAAAAACATTAAAAATCTTAGTGGTTCCAAACTTTTGGACTGTACTATATATATATATATATATATATATATATATATATATATATATATATATATACACACACACACACACAGTCAAACCACAATTTATTCAGACACCTTGAACATTTCATTCATTATTCCAGATTATTCACTATAGTTTTTTTTTTTTTTTTTAATGGTAATAAAATATGACAAAATCTCAAATAACACTTTAGCAAAAAATGGTCAGGTCTGAATAATTTTTGGTTCCAAATTTTACTGGTAGTCCACTGTATAAAGAAGCAGCCAAATAAACAGACCGGTGTTACAATATATTCAGTTCCTGAAATATTCTGTTCTACTGGGTGGTGCTTACGTGAATATTCATGATATCCTCATTTTGTGGGCGTCTCCTTGAGAGAACGTGCAAGCGAATGGAACTGAAAATATTAGTACACGCTTCTCAAATCTCATTGGTTTAATGGATTATTTCGAGTAGGCTACCCTTTATCAACACTAAACTACAAATATTTCCTGTTTTCTCATATTTTACTGGATATCATGACAAATTTTCATTAAATTCAAACAAGTAAATGCACACTTGATGTTATTTGTCAGGTATTTTTGTCGCAAAGCAACATTTTTCAAAAATTTTGAGTTTTTCACTTTCAGCAAATTTCTCTTTTTTTCCCCAGCAAATTTCTTAAAAAATATTTGTACAAACAAAATGATTCAACAACTGAGACATAAACTGAACAAATTTCACAGACATTTGATGAACAGAGTATCTGAAAGTCTGATGTGGCACCAGCTGCTATACAGAGCATCTCATCCTCAAGGACAGCACCAGATTTCCAGCTCTTGCTGTGAGATGTTACTCCTATCTTCCATCAAGGCAATTCACATTCTCAAACATGTCTGGTGGGACTTATGGTTACATGTGGTTTGGCACTGGAAGGACAATCAGCTGCATGTCCTTCTGTCTCCCTGTAGCACTGTCTCAGACATCTTACATTACAGATATTGCAGTTTATTGCTCTGTTCTCATCTGCAGTCCTCTTGTCTCCTGCAGCAGGACTAAGGCACGTCCACACAGGTGATCCGAGACCCTGGGCATCTTTATTCTGGTGTTTTTCAGAGTCAGTAGAAATGTCTCTTTAGTGTCCTCAGTTTATTGTAACTGACCTTGATTGACCTATGGTGCATGTGCAATAATTGACAATGACAAACATTTTTAAAACCCTTTCTAGAGATCTGTAAAGCTTATTTGGATTGTACAAATTTTATCTTTAAAATATTGTCCTGAAAATTGACTCCTTTTTTTGGTGTTTTTTTTAAACAACAAATAATATAAATACTAATTACAATAAATGTTATAAAAAGTACAGAAGTAATTGCTCTATGAATGTAACTAACATTGAAAAGACATTCAAAACAATGTGTGAAAAGAAGCAATGCTAAATGTGAGGTTGTGAGGTAAATATTAAAACAGGGCCTTGACTTTTGGGAACAGCCTTCATGTATGTCCAGATCACACACTGCCAGAGCTATCTGAGACTTCAGCTCTCACATCCAATCTGAAACAGACAGTGACTTTACAAAATGATGAGTATAATGTGGAAACATCACAAAAGCAAAACAAAACCATATTATGACAATGGTGATAATAACAAGTATAACGTCATCTTGTAAAGTAGCTGCTTATTTTTTTTCTGTGCATTTGTGTTGTATTACCTCACAGAAATAAATATTATTATTATTATCAGAATTATTTTTTGTGAATGCTTTTTAAATTGTTTTAAATCAGGTAGACCTACATAAGGTTGTCTGAGTATGTGTTGTGTTTGACACATTTCAGGGTTTTGTGCTGCAATATCCTGCCTTGTCAAACTTTAAATATAATGAAACTAAATTATAATTTCCTAGCATAATTATTTTGAACAAAAATAACATTCTTTAAGTAGCTGCTGGAATGTTCAAGAAGACTGTCATCAAAACAAAGTTCCAAAGGTATATTCAAAGGAATATTTTATTACCTTTTCAAACTGATCTATTAAACAGATGCAATTTGAGGAGCGTGTACTAATATTCAGTTCCATTTGCTTCTCTCAAGGACACGCCCACAATAGGAGGATATCATGAATATTCGCGTAAGCGCCACCCAGTGGAACTGAATATTTCAGGAACCGAATATATTGTAGCACCGGCGGCGCCGGCGGGAGAGCACAGTTCTACAGACAGTAGTTAAAAGATTAGTTCACTTTTAAATAAACTTTTCCTGATAATTTACTCACCCCCATGTCATCCAAGATGTTCATGTCTTTCTTTCTTCAGTCGAAAAGAAATTAAAGTTTTTGATGAAAACATTCCAGGATTTTTCTCCTTATAGTGGACTTCAATGGGCACCAAACAGTTGAAGGTCAAAATTAGTTTCACTGCAGCTTCAAATTGTTCTACACGATCCCAGATGAGAAATAAGGTTCTTATCTAGTGAAACCATCTCTCATTTTCTGAAAAAAATTGAAAATGATATAAGTTTTAACCAGAAATGCTCATCTTGAACTAGCTCTCTTCTTCTTTATTAGTATTCCAGCAGTGTAGACACTGCAAAGCGTAATACTGCCCTCCACAGGTCAAAGTTTGAACTAATTGTTATATATTATTGAACTAGCATATTGCATATAAAAATTAGTTCAAAACATTGGCCTGTGGAGGGCAGTAATACACTTAGCAGTGTCTACACTGCTGGAATTCTAATAGAGGAGAAGAATAGAGCTAGTTCAAGATGAGCATTTCTGGTTAAAACTTAACAACTTGAAGTTCACTATATGGAAAAAAATCCTGAAATGTTTTCATCAAAAACTTTAATTTCTTTTCGACTGAAGAAAGAAAGACATGGACATCTTGGATGACATGGGGGTGAGTAAATTATCAGGAAAATTTTATTTAAAAGTGAACTAATCCTTTAAGAGGAGATCCAGTAAGTAGGCTGTCAAGGCTATTTTTAAAAAAAAAAACTTCGAATGAAGTGATTATTTTCTCTTTAATACTGACGATACTGAGTAACTAGTCATACAAAATAACAGATTTTTTCCGTGATTCCGCTATGCGATTATAATGTTACCTAGATTGTTTGTTAGCTTGTTTACGATAGCTTGTTGGATAGCTACTAACATTAAGTCACCCACACCAACAACAACTAACATTGTGATAAGCTTAAAGGGATAGTTCACCCAAAAATGAAAATTTGATGTTTATCGGCTTACCCCCAGGGCATCCAAGATGTAGAGGACTTTTTTTCTTCAGTCAAACGCAAATTATGATTTTTAACTGCAACCGCTGCCGTCTGTCAGTCAAATAATAGCAGTGATTGGGAACTTGAACAATAAGAGTCGAAAAAACTTCCATAGACAAATCCAAATTAAACCCTGCGGCTCGTGACGGCACATTGATGTCCTAAGACACGAAACGATCGGTTTGTGCGAGAAACCGAACAGTATTTATATAATTTTTTACCTCTAATACACCACTACGTCCAACTTCGTTCAGCTTCCGACTAATTACTTTTTTAATAACGTGCACTGCATTTGACACACAAGACTCACAGAAAAGAAAAGACAGAAATGCGCAGCAATATCAAGTTCCCTTTCACTCTTGAACAAACAATAACACAGAATTATGCCTGTTTTGTCAAGTATCCTGATTAGAGTAGTCTTAAAAGAGTTAAATAATGTCTTAAATGAACTTAAAGAGTTGTGAGAAAATGAGATGCGCGTCACATCAGCGGGAGCTCTTAAAGTGACAGCAGCGTAATAAACCAGTTACTGTGATGTCTGTCATTAATGTTCATCAAAGAACAAAGCCAACAGAGACAATTGCTTTAATAAGGCTTATGTTTAATTTATAATTTATGCAGTGAAAACTGCATAAAGTGTTTGATAAATTTATTCAATTACTATATATTTCCTAACTGTCTAAAAGGTAGGAAATATATGGATACATTTATTTGGGCCAGGCCACAGATACATTTTTTTTAAGCTGTTGCTTTAAGTTGTTTCTACATTAATTTGGAGAGTAACGGTAAAAATATTACAATATTAAAGAGGGGAGAAGAGTCAGGGGCCTCCAACATAAATTATGCCTAGGGCCTCCAAATGTCTAGACCCGGCCCTGGGTGCTTGCTTTGGTGATGCCACCCCTTATAGACCTCATGCCACCCCTTTGCAACCCTATAAATAATTTTCTAGATCCGCCCCTGACAGTGTCTCACAGCAGCCGTCATAATGTTATAACATAATTTTCAACACACTCAAATGTATCTAATATGATAAACAGTTACCTCATATTTATGACACGAAAAGTAATAAAAGTTCCGCTGCTCGTGAGGCGTGTGTTGCACAATCGCTCCAGCGGCCTCATTCAGCTCCCACAACACTCGGTCCTGCTCTACTTTACACTAAAGTAACGTTAATAATCGCATCCATGAACATGATTTCTGCCCGAATCCTATTCCAATTATTTTCCACCGGCTGTGAGGTGAAGACCAAATGTCCCAATATTCTGCACTCAAACTTGGCATCATCAAGCTACGCCTTTGTTTTGAATAGCCCTCTAGTGACCTCTAGTGGAGAGAATATTTTACACGTTGCACCTTGCAGTAAAATGCAGTTAGCTCAAAAATATGAGGGCACACGACAGGTGCTGTTTGAAAGAGCATGATGCATCAGTGTTCAATGCATGGCGTGGGTCTCATAGCTCCGTTCCCATTTGCATATTTTGATTGATCTAATTCTGGATATTTCCAGTTGATAACTTGACCGAAGACGTGTGATTAATAATAAGACCACACCAAGAAAAACCCATTGTACTCAGTGATGCTGTGACTGTCCACACGGGAAGTGACCTGGAAGTTACGCGTCACGACAAAATGTTCAACTGTAACCGACGACGCCTCTTTCTATTTTAGATCTTTGAAATATGCGTTGTCTGAGGTAAACCACGCCCTCCTCATTACCCTATAGGGACAAAGTACTAATGTAAAAATACATTAATGTAAAAATAAAGAAATGAATAAATGTGGAAATAAATAAAAATTAATTGAAATTAATCAACTGTATACATGAAATTAATCAACTGTATAATATATATATATATATATATATATATATATATATATATATATATATATATATATATATATATATATATATATATATATATATATATATATACAAGTTTATTTATTTATTTATTTTTGCTTTTTATATTCCTTTGTATATTTATTTATTTAGGTATTTATTGATTTTTAATTTCGGCAGACACTATAAACATTATGTGATGAGGAATAGCCTATGTGATGCACTTAATGTTTCTATGCACTAGAGGGCGCGCTAGTTCACTCGCTCGTATGTTGTGCTGGAGTAACAACAGGGGCCCGTTTCAGAAAGGAGGTTAAGGGAAAACTCTGAGTATGTTAACCCTGAAATGGGGGGAAATCTGGGTTTTCCGTTTCAGAATGGGAGGTATGTCAAACCCGAGAAAGCAGGTTAAGTGAAGCCTGTTTCAAGAGAGGTAACTTATACTCACAGTCAGTTACCATGGTAACTTACTCTGTGAACCTAACCTGGTCAGGAGCAGGTTTTCTTCGGTAAACCCAGAGTTTCCTTCGGTCTCCTCCCCCTTTTTAAAGTGCAAGTGATGTTTAAATAGTTCATTCATTTATTCATTCACACTGCAAAAATGCTTTTCTTACTGAGTATATTTTTGTCCTATATTTTTGTCCTATTTCAAGTACAAATATCTAAAAATTCTTAAATCAAGATGGATTTGCATATAAGAAAATGATATAACATATTTAGTCTTGTTTCTTAGGGGATCTAAATTAAGTGCATTTTACTTAAATAAAATTATCAATATCTACCAGTTTGGTAAGAAAAATAAACGGAAAACAAGATTATTCGGAGTGTCTATTACTAGTTTCTCTATTAGTACAAATTTCCTGTGGCTGCAGTAGTGTGTTGGGTGCAGAGAATTAACCTGTGATGCAATTGACTGGGTTCGAATCCGCCTTCTGCAAAGCTTGCTATTCTCCTTTTTCCCATCACATATCACATCAGAAAGGCATTTAATTTCAATGAAAATGAAGAAAATGTTCTAAAAGTGGAAGTAAATTGCCTAACGAGTGTTTAACAATAATACAATAATTTACACTCTTATTATTGCATCCTGTTAATTATTATTTTCTCCTTCTTTTTTTGCATGTGGGATACCATGAAGATGAATATTAGTTCAGTAACTTGCCGTTCTGCCAGTTTTGTCACGTGTTGTTGCCGTGGTGAATCGTAATATCGGAGCTGCATTGATGATGGCTTTTCATAGTTGTGGTGCACGCGCTTAACTCCGAGTCAACCTACTTAGAGTCAACTGAACTAACTCAATTTAACTGTTCTGAAACAAAACTCAGAAAATCCCATCTTAGAGTAAGTCAACTCAGAGTTCAAGATTTAACTCAGAGTTGGTTGAACCTCCTTTCTGAAACGGGCCCCTAAAGACTGAGTTCCCAGTAAACAAATTGTTAACACGGCAATCGTCTCAGTTTATTATTCGTGTTATATTAAAAGGATAAATATTACACCTACCAAGTACAACAAAGGAAAAAAAAGAACACAAACTCAAACATTTGAATTGAATTTAACGTTAGAATATAAAGTAAAAACTGTATATACATGAGCTCTGCACTTGTTAATGTTGGGGAGTGTTTGACAGATACCAAAGGTTTTGATGAACAGGTATCAGCAATATGCAGCAATAAACAACATATGTTTGATAATAATCATGTTACATATGTGGGATTACAAATTTGTATGTTATATCTATAGATGTAGAGTCCCATGTTAAATTGGCCAAGTTTATAGCAGAAAAAAAACATGTTTACAGGGCTCTCAAGTGTCATGCATTGAGCGTGACAGTCATTCATTTCGGTCTTTTGTCACGCACTCCCACCACACATTGTATTTCTCACGCAGAAAAACTATTTATCATATATTTAATATGCCGCAGCGCCCAAAATGTATCTGGCCGCGCCGCTCTCTCTGGAACCGGGAAGGAATCGGAAGGAATCAAGCGCGTCTCGAACCTGCCACTTATCAGCCAATCAAAAAAAAAAAAAAGAAAAAAGAAAGAGGCTACACAATAGCCAATCAGAAAATAGCACTGTTGTATCTGGGTAAGATTTAACGCAACAACCAATGAAAAAAAAGCATAATCAAAGCGTGACCATTATTAGTTACACAAATACAGACACAGGCTCCCACAAATAAATTAATTCAACAAAGGTAACCTCTTTTGCTACATATTTTTAATAGTTTAAATGTGTACTCTACATGTTTGACCACTTACGAACTCTCATTTAGCCTACTATATGATGTGTACATGACTAATGTGCCCAACCATCAGCAATAAATAAATTACTTTTAGAGCACAAAATTGTTTACAAGAGAACAAATTTCTTTATTGATCTAGTACAGTCTCACAAAATCCTGTGGGAAACACTGTGGATGCATTAATCATTGCATCTGTCTTTCAAAGATGTCAAGTAAAAGGCAACTAATAAGCATAATCTCATTCACCCTGATGTCACTTTTGCCTGTCTCCAAAACTTGAGAGCCCTGTGTTTACAAGCTGGTTCAAATTGTGGTTTTGGTCTATACTTTTATATTTTATATTTTTGCCCTTCATGACAACTCTGAGGGGGGTGAATTTTTTTATAACTTATCCGTTTAAATTATATTAAGCCTTAAAGGGCATATTGCATGTTAGAGCTTTAGTGATTCAATGTGTAGAAAAATAATGTATGAAATAGATTTTCTTGAAAAAACACGGCTACATAGGCTTCAGCTGGAGTCGTTTTTTTTGTGAGAGAATTTTACTTCCGCATCTGAAAAATGCCAAATCGGACGTGACGTCACTGAAGGGAACGCGATCAATATAAACTATAGGAAAACAATGGATCGCAATGACAGTTCGGATGCTGAGGAAATTGTAAATGCTTATTTATACTCGTATAACTAATCACAGCCATACAATTAGCCTGCTATGGACAGGCCAGAATTAGACAGAATAACGGTCAAAAGAGACAAATTGAGCTGTTGTGTGAGGATAAGCAGTGGAGAAAAGGACAGAGACCGGTGTTAGCTTATAGATATAACGTTAACGACATGTGCTCAGATCACAATATTGTACAGATTATTATCATTAATCAGGCAACAGCAAAGCTATTGGTCATCTAAGAGTAGGCCTAACTGATTACTAATAACAAACGAATAAACTTTGATCAAGCGTATGTCACACACGTTAATATCCGTCCACACTTACGTTACGTGATATAGCCGTTTCTCATCACGACTGATTTGGTAGTTAGCAAATGTAATAATCAAACACAAAACTTAAAATGTGCACCGTAAGTCTTCATCGAGCTGCATCTCTGACGGATCCGTGATCATGTCTCCCGCCGGCGGCCAAGTAGTGTTAACTTACTGTATTTCATGTTATCGTTTATTCATTAATTCTGTGTTATTTATTCCGTGCCCATTCACTGATAGTGAGGATGTAGGCTATATGACGCCGTGATTATGTAGTTGTGTGAACTTATGTATATATAAGTTTACATACATGGCATGCATGAAATTGGAGTATTTACATTACCATCACATCATTCAAAACTGTTTTGTGTAAGTGTGAGACTGTATGCATGTACATAATTTGTATTCATCAGTGTTCAAACTGATTCAAGTAAAAACGGTGAAGAAGCATCGCGTGTGTAAGTTTATTCATTATAATCATTTACAGAAGTATTACAATGTTGAACTCCCATCATATCGCTAGGATGATATTCCTCTAGTCTAAAATGAACGCGTTTTTCGACGCAGATGCAAAAGTCCCGTCTCTTCACCTGCACAAAACAAACCCCGACACAGAAGATATCAGCGTAGTTCTTCTTGTTAGTAAACCTCTGTACTCGATGTCCTGAGAGGCTGAACATTGTGCAACCTCCACATACACAATAATTTACCATTACGATGATAATACAAAAACTACCGAAAACACATTGATTCACGGCCGCTGTTGCTAATGCCAATATATTCTGCACTGAATCAACACAGAGCTCTGCGAAGTGCGAACATCTCCCTGTAGTGACGTAAAATGACGCGACGCTGAAAAAAAGGGGTTTTTACAGAGACCGTCACTTTATCTACTAAATGAATGCCCTTATGTCTCGCAAACCATTTTTAAACCCTGCAGTACCTTTTTATATGGTATTTTTGTACAAGGTTATATATTCATCTCGAAAAAAATGTTAAACCTGCAATATGCACTTTAAAGTTCTGCATAATTAAGGGCGTGGTCACTTGAGTGACAGGTAGATTGCGCTGCTGTCTGTGAGCCGACACTTTACCTCAGCTGCCGCTGAATTTGGCATCTCAGCCGTTTTTTTCTCGATTATTTTATACAATTATAAAATAGGGCTTGCTGCATAATATTCGAGACTGATATGTGTCTGTGTAGATGTGCATGTATGCGGAAGAAACAGAACAAACGTTGTTGGACCGTGGCATTGGCTGAAAGTTTTGGTTGTGAGATTTACTACAATGACAATGGCGGGAGGATATCAAAATCCGACAGCACTGCTTGGATATTATAACTAAAACTGCTGCACTATTTTGAAAAAAATATACTTTTGACACAGGCTGATTTGTTTGTTAGATACGATCGTATACAGTTTTACAACATAAAGGCTGCTCAGATTGCATCCTTTCTTGAAGAACGATGACAGAGAGCAGATCATTAAGAAATGTGACATGTATTTTTGTTTTGCAATGGACACTCATATTTTACCCAAGTGCCACAGATTGGATTCATCTCGAGATCTCTATTTCATTATAAAGGTAGATACAGATGATCAGCAGCAGGTAATTCGTGATGATGGGGAGATGACGAGGAAGTGAGTGCAGGTGTGAAACAAGGAGGATCATGGGATATGGAGTCCAGGACAGAAGGGAACTGTGACATTACCTCCCCCTCCCGGTAGGCGCGACCTCGCGCCGTTGATATGGAACAACCTGGAGGGAGGGGGGCGCCCTGGAGACCTACACGTGGATGAGGGAGGTGCAGGCAGGTACGGAGGTCTCCATGGCGGGTCGGGAGCTGGAATTCAGAATGATTTCAAAACCAAGAAAAAAGGCTTGTTCGACTTGATGCAGCGCCGCAAAGACCGATCGGCGGCTGACTTGAAACAGTGCCGGTAAGAAATGTTGTCCAACTTGAGACAGCGCTGAAGTCATTTGACTGTGACGTATGGCTTTAAAGTACCGCGAGAGCTATTCGAGATCAGCCGCCTGAGTTAGCCAGCGCAGTTTCACAAGAGGAGCTGCACGAGCGCTGATGACGACACAGCTGTTTCATGATTGGCCAGATTCACCGCATGACAACAATCACGTGTGTTTCGTGTTTATTGTCACGCCTTCAGCTCCACTAATGCTCAAAAATCTGTTTTTATAACAATTAAAGCTCTTTTCATGTAGTCGCGATGTTGTATTGTGTCATGTTTATCACAATAAAACGGATAAAAAACAAAGACCCCACTACATTGTTAGTTAAATAGCATGCTTATGTTGAACTTTATTCTTGTAAAAACAGATGCTGTAAGCAGTACATCAAGTTTTGAATGAAAAGGTCTCTGAAACATCAGTGTATTAGTCAAATATTGAATTTTTTCACTTAAGCTGTGATAAAGTATGCAAACGCAGAATGTGTCCGACTTCACGTCTCCGTTTTCAGCTCCTCCCCGCCTGCACGCGGCTAATCTCGCCGATCACATCCAGCCTCAGCGATGTCGAACACACCTATTGCCTTAATAAAATTGTTGGATTGGAACTTAACAGAAAAGATACTTACATTTCAGCCACTGGGACTCTTAATATACAGATTTTGTTTATGTGGTAATCTGCATTTTTTAAGAACAGGTCAAAGGCGGCATGTTTGTCTATGTGTAAATTATTGTTCATTTTGTAATAAAGGAAGCCGTGTTACAAACAAACAGAAAAAAAACATACCTTGAAGAAACCTTCATGAGTTCCATTCAATGAAAACACAAAACAAACAAAAGAAAAGAACAACTCAAACAAAATTTAATCCCCAATTTGAAAGTAGTCCTATAATAAAATAGTAAAATAATATTTTATTCAAGACTTTTAAATCAACAGGACTTAGGATCGGATATTTTAAAATTAACGTGTAGGCAAAAATTTATTATTAATGTCTGAAATTATTATACATACTGTATACAAATACACCAAGTTCATTATAGGCTATAATAATATAATGTGACTCAGAATAGTAATCCGCTGCCACGTTTCACATTCAGGCCGCGTACACCTGCTAGTGATGAAAACACATAGCGTTGTGCAGTTAAAGGGATAGTTCACCCAGAAATGAAAATTCTGTCATCATTTAACTCTCTCTCAAGTAGTTCCAAACCTGTATACATTTATTTTGTTCTGCTGTACAAAAAGGAAGATATTTGGAAGAATGTTTGTAATCGCCCGTTATTGACTACAATAGTATTTATTTTTCCTACTATGGTAGTCAATGGGGGTCGAGAAGTGCTTGGCAGACAGACAATGCTGTACCAAAGAAAGAGGAAACATGTTAATGGTGGTCCCTGAAGAATAAAACACAATTAAATGTACTATAAGCTTGTAAATCTTATATATTGAGATTTTATGAGATTTTACAAGATCATTTTGACTATCAGTTCACTCAGAGAAGCTAATACGAGAGCTTTAAAGATGGCCACTCCTTGGAGTGGTGAGTGCTGCTGGGACGGCTTACTTCCTGACTCACTCGACACTCTGCGTCGTTTATCACTGTGCTCAAGCATATAAAACTGTTTTCAAATAAAACTGCATGCAAAATAATCATCTTTAACAATTAAGTAACTAATAATAAGAGTTATGGTTAGTATTGTGAACTTGGAGAAAACTTAAGGAGATAATTTTCCAGTTTTAACTAAGTGATTGTGGAGTGTAAACACTGACATGAACATACATTAATAATGCACACAAATAATGCACAGCTCTTAGAGTTTAAACTTGTTGGACTCAAATATAAAGAAATGCAGTCAGTCCTTATGTCAAGTAGTTCAGTAAAGTTGGCAATATATTCACAGATTCAAGCTTCCCTGATTAATAACTTGTGAGCTAAACGTTGTAAAAACACAAATACAGCTACTTCCAATCAGAGTAACCCAGACAACAAGCTACAACAACCCAATTTTCCTCAAATATGCTTTATAATAAATTGGTCTCTATGAGCAGGCGGCAGAGATACACGCCTGAAGGGACCGTCTGAAAAGTGCAAAATCATGCAAAAGCTTTTGTATGTATGTAAGCTGTGTACCAACATCATTTGTGTAAAGAAATTAAAGTTAATGTGCTACTTGCCAAACTATGTGTTGTAGTACCTAACCAGCAGGAGAGCAGTGATGAATGAACTGAATTTGGTGATAGTACAGTTTGTTACAGTGAAGTTATTGAGTATTTTTCATAATATAAAATGAGCAAAAGGGTTTTGGGTTTTGCACTTCAGACGGTCCCTTCAGACGTGTATCTCCGCCGCCTGCTCATAGAGACCAATTTATTGAAAAGCACATGAGGAAAACTGGGTTGTTGTGAAGTTTTTGCGAGGAAACGCAAAGTTTCTCGGGGGAACGCAAAAGATTTTTTGAAAAAATAAAAAATTCCTCACACCAATTTTTTTCCACCAGCACGTCCCTTTAGGGGCTCTGTAGATCAGGAACAAGGCCAAGGGTGTGTTTCTCAAATGGAAAAATGTAACCCCTAAAGGCACATCATTCTGCTGTGAAGTTTTATAAGCTATAAACAACTGAACTATCACAAAATTTTGTCCCATACAATTCCAGTAAGTGTAAATGTTAGTTTTCTGTTTAAGAATAGTTTTTCAACTGAGTAGATGAATTTGACAAAGCTTCATACTGCATTATGCAGTGTCCTTATTGTGATGGCCGGTTGCCCTTCTAAAAGATTAACTTTTATATTTTTATAGTTCTTTGTACCACAGCCATACTTCTGTACAGTATGTCATAGTATTCTTTTGAAAAGTCATTTTTTTTAATGAGCCATAATGTACTATGACTTTAAAAAAAAAAAAAAAAAAAAACATTGAGAACTTGTGGATATGTCACTGTTTAATTGCTTTAAGTAGTAGTAGGTTAGACATTTACTCACAATGCCAACATTGTCATCTCAAAAATGAGTTACCGGTATGCCATGATATTCTTTTGAAAAGACATATTCTTTAATGAGCCATAAAGTGACAAAACACTGATGGAACCTTTAGAATTGATACTGTCTTGCTTTCATAGAGCTCAGATTTATTTTTCTTGCCATACCAACATTTTCTATCCCATATTTTCTTCCCAAATATTGTGAGATATGAAGTTGCATTTGCTCAGAGAAAGAAATGGGGCTTGCATATGACTGTGTTAGCCTGTTGCTTCTCTGAAAGTGCTTTTTGGGTCTTAAAAGCCGTAGGGCTTAGCTTCTGTAAAATTATGGCATAATATTCCTGTGAATATTAGTCATATTACTTAATGAGCCATATTGTGCTCTGACATCTCATAACTTGTTGAAGCATCTCTTTAATAACAAGTCTCAGCAGTAACCCACCTCACAAAAATGTATTCTAAGAACGTTTGCTAATGTTCTTATTAAGTTATGAAAACGTTATTTCTGAATCCAGTTTTTGACATTTAAAAAAAATAAATAAAATATGCGCATGTTAAGGAAACATTCCATATTAACATTTTGCAAATGTTATTGGAATGTTCCTTTTGAATGTTCTCTAGTAACATTTAAAAAATGATGAACATGCATCTAAAATGTTTACAAAAAATATATATTTACAAAAAAAATTACCAAGCTTTTATTTTGCAACAATAGCTGTAAACTTCTACACACCTTTGCTGGAAAACGACAGCATACTGTGTGAAACATCTGATAATATTCTAACTAGTACTATCAAGATTATCACATTTCAATATTCCAATATGACTTGAGTAAAAACCTTAAAGTAACTGATTTTAACAGTACTTAAGTATTTTACTCATACTGAATGTAGGCTCAAAGATGCACTAGTCCTCAACACCTGAGAGACATAACGGTGAAAATAAGAAGCAAATGATTTGTAAAATGAGAAATAGTTTATTTTGAACACCTTAATACTGCAATAAATCAAGGTTGACGCAACAACCTTTTAAACGTTTACAAACCCTCAGGTCTCAAGTCAAGTTCACAAAAAGGCCATAAGTAAACCAATATACATCACATAAGTCTTGTCAATATACCAGATAAATAGAATAATGTGAAGTAAAATCAAATAGTCAATGAGGCCGAAATCAGCACATCTAGTGCAAGTAGACATTACCAGCTGCAGTCATGACCTCATATCCTAAACCAAACACCTGCGATCCAGAAACTACCTTGCATTTACATAAAGTAGACTTGCTGACAACAAAAACACACAAGATATAGTACCTTCACTGCCCTTAGATGGCGATACGCTTCTTTATATCAGAAACAAACTTCTGCAGAAAAAGTTAGGTGCCATACAAAATGTAATAACTGCATTACTCATCACAAACATACTGGAGTAAAAAGTACATTTACTTGCTCAAAAATGTAGTCAAGTAGAGAGTAAAAGTTGTAAAAGTCAGAAGTCAGATAAATCCCATCACATAGAAACTCTTTCACCCATTATCACAAAGAGACTGTGTCTGTACCCCGAATTATAAAATACAAAAAACTTCCAAACCCATTTAAGGGTAAAAATTTAATTGATGTTCAACAGAGATAATACTGATGAACAAATGATAAAGCTTGGGTTGCTGAATATTAGATCCCTTTCTTCAAAAGTACTTATTGTAAATTATATTATCACAGACAATAATCTTGATTTGCTGTGTCAACGCTAAAACCAGACGATTGCATTACTTTAAATGAGTCTAGCCCTCAAGATTATTATTATCGGCATGAACTGCGTCGGAGAGGCAAAGGGGGAGGTGTTGCTGTAATTTATAGTAATATCTTCAGTATTACTCAAGTCTTTCAAATATAATTTCCTTCGAAGAGATGGTGCTTTATGTAACATTATGTAATGTAAGTGACAATGTCATCTGACATTTGTGCTGGCTACTGTATACAAGTCACCAGGGCACCATACTGACTTTATCAAAGAAATAGCTGATTTTCTATCAGAGTTAGTACTGGCTGCAGATAAAGTCCTAATCGTAGGTGATTTTAATATCCATGTAGATAATGAAAAAGACACATAGGGATTGACATTTACAGACATTCTAAACTCTATTAATGTTAGACAACACGTGTCAGGACCCACTCATTGCATCAATCATACTTTAGATCTAATATTGTCATATGGAATCAATATTGATGCCTTTGAAATTCTGCAGCAGAGCGATGACATCTCAGATCATCATCTAGTCTTGTGTGTACTACATTTAGCCAAGGCTTAAAGAATGCTCTCAATGAAACATGCAGAACGGTTATTTTGTGTGTTCATGACCTCAAGGCTAGATTACTGTAATACTCTGCTGGTATGGAATTACGTTTGTTCCAAAAATAATGAACGTAACTTTTCAAAAAAACTAATAAAAATATAAATTGAAACTGAAAAAAATGTCTTTGAAACTTAAAAAAATAAATCGCAGGCAAAATGTTTGACTTTGTTTTTAATACACTGCCTGTTTTGCTAAGTTTCTTTTATTTCTTTCACTGATCTTTACTTACAAAGGCATTTCCAGAGTTTTCATTTATGCTTCTTAAGTTTTCGTTTACGATCCCAGAGTTTTAGTTCGTCTTTCTGACACAAATCTCTCGCGGGGGCGGGGCCAGCAGTGGTGTGTTCTCATTGGCTACTGAGTTTTTGATTGACAGCTTCTTCTTGACCTGGAAGTGAAGACGTCAGCGTTGTGTTTACAATTACATGTGTGGAGGTGAGCGTCTGTAAGCGGCTTCTTATTTCATTTTAGTGATGTAAAGATAGGAGTTTTTAGTGATGGGAAACCGAGGCTTTCTGAAGCGTTTGAGGCTTTCATCAAATTGTGCCGGAAAAGGGTTCATTACTCGAAGCTTTTAACCATGGGCGAGGCAGCACCCCTAAAACTTGGAGTAAGAAATGTTAATTTAAAATTTTTGTTCGTCTTTTACAAGGTTAAATAATGTCCAAAACATACTCCGTAGTTTGTGGTTTAAAATGTATGTGTTAAGGATGAAAATGAAAACACCCCCCTTAGCAAATGGTGCGCCAGGCGCAAGTCATTCGAGGGAGCTTCAGTTGAACAACAGTGAACTGGGGTCAGATGAGATGTTGTCAGGCTAAAACTCAGAAGAATGAACACGACTGTCCCATCAGCCGTTATACTGTGCTCGTGGCGCGCACTAAAGAATTGCATGCGCAAATGCGCCGGCGCGCGCTGCATAATTACTTTATTATAGCTTAAAAAAAGAGCAAAAGAAACTACGAGCAATGACCGTCGTTGTTCTGTTGTAAGTTAAGTCATGAAATTACCAAACATGCGATTAAAGCTGCCTCAAAATTGTGCATGCATATGTGGACATGGTTTTAAAGCTATTGTTATCCAATTTGTTGGCCTTAAAACGTCTTAAAATGCACATATGTACACCAGGGAAATCTCAACAGACAAGAAAATTATTTTGTTCAGACACATCACCTTTGACTGACTGGGATCTTGATCTTCAGACACCTGATATTATGCAAATATTTTAAATTTTTTTTTGGAGCTCTAGATTAAAACAAGACAGTTCACAAACACACAAGAGGTTGTACTTTATTCTTATTAGTCCATACTGATCTTGGATTAGCATACCAACAACACATGAATGTTAAAGTGATAGTTCACCCCCAAAAAAATTCTCATATATTTTACTCACCCTCATGCCGTCCAAGATGCGTATTACTTTCTTTCTACAGATAAACATGAATTAGGATTTTTAGGAAAATAATACGTCTTCGAGTCCTAAAGACACAGTAATCCATGCGACCCCAGTGGATGAATCAATGTCTTCTGAAGTGAAACAATAGATGAGAAAAATACTAATAATTTAAACTGTTTTAATTATTCACAATCGTTTCCCACCAATCATCATACGTGTATGGGTTACAGTCCACTTATGAGATGGACACAGAGATGGACTATTTTCTTAAAGATATTTGTGCTTATGTGGAGAAAGTCATACAGTCAAACCAAAAATGTATTCAGACAACATGAACATTTCATTCCATTCATTAAGTGTATTCACTACAGTTTAAAAAAATGGTAATAAAATGAATTTTATGAATTTTACACATGTATTCTATAATAGGTGCTTGTGCATTTTCATAGTAAAGTACTGTATATCATGAGAATACTGCATTACATGAATATGCAGTTAGTATTTTGTGGATTCTGGTCGTTCCTTTCACAACATAATTGCATCCAACACTTTCACTTTTATACTTGTGTGTATGCTGTAGTGACAATAAAGAATTTAAATTTATTTGAATTGATTCATATTTTCATTTCATGTCACAATTGAAACTGTTGATTGTTAAAAAAAAATCTACTTTTATATGTTAGATGATAATGTTAACTAAAAATTATTAGAATGATAAATGGCAACAAGATCATTTTTTGTGTGGAGTACTGAAATGCCCTTTGAGGTCTTTACCGTCTTACAGCAAGCCACGATTATATGTTATTTTCATATTGTTTGAATCCTTCAGAATTCAGTGATCATTAATTGTGATGGTGTATGTGCATATGCTAACAATGGGTAGAGTGATGGCCATGGTTGCCAACCTTGATTACCTGGTTGGAGTGAGACTTTCTTGACGGCTGAATATATAGCCTACATGTATATGATACTAGTATTCTCTTTAAACTGTAACAGCACAACCTAATCAGACCCAACAATAGAGAAGAATCATCAGAAATAATCAAATATTCTCTGAAAACATTGGACATTATGCAATATTTTCAGTATTATAACCTTTAATGTACAATTAAACCTCAAGACATTCATTTTCTCTCGCGTTTGATCTCTCACGCTCCTAAAAGTTTGTGACAAAGTAGAAGCCGCAGATAAATACAGATAAAATTCAAAAACAAAACTCCTATCTTTAAATGAAATAAGAAGCCGCTTACAGACGCTCACCTCCACACATGTAATTGTAAACAACGCTGACATCTTCACTTCCAGGTCAAGAAGAAGCTGTCAATCAAAAACTCAGTAAGCCAATGAGAACACACCACTGCAGGCCCCGCCCCCACGAGAGATTTGTGTCAGAAAGACGAACGAAAACTCTGGGATCTTAAACGAAAACTTCAGAAGCATAAATGAAAACTCTGGAAATGCTTTTGTAAGTAAAGATCAGTGAAAGAAATAAAAGAAACTGTTAGCAAAACAGGCAGTGTATTAAAAACAAAGTCAAACATTTTGCCTGCGATTTATTTTTTAAGTTTCAAAGACATTTTATTCAGTTTCAATTTATATTTTTATTAGTTTTTTTGAAAAGTTACGTTCATTATTTTTGGAACAAACGTAATTCCATATTTGTTCCGCTCGCTTGATAAATAAACTACAGCTGGTCCAAAATGCGGCAGCTAGAGTTCTTACTAGAACCAGGAAGTATGACCATATTAGCCCAGTTCTGTTAACACTGCATTCTCCCTATTAAACATCGTATAAATTTTAAAATCTTGCTGATCCCTTACAAAGCACTAAATGGTTTAGCTCCCTAGTATCTGAGTGAGCTCTTAACACATTATAGTCCTTCACGTCAATTGCGATATCAGAATTCAGGCCAATTAATACCGCAGGCAGTAGATCCTTCTCCTATTTGGCACCTGAACTATTTGGAACAATCTTCCTAGCATTTTTCAGGAAGGAGACACACTGTCTGTTTAAATCTAGACTAAAAACGCATCTCTTTACTCTGGCATACACATAACACATCATCAATTTAGATTTTTAAATCTGTTAAAGGATTGATAGGCTGCATAAATTAGGTCAGCCGGAACCGGGAATACTTCCTTTAACACTTGTTACATCAGAAGAATGCCATCTATGCTAATATTAGTCTTTCATTTTATCCCGAGGTTTATCATAATCATGCACTGTTTGCTGTTCGCCAGAGGAGAACTGGCCCCCTGACTGAGCCTGGTTTCTCCCAAGGTTTTTTTTTTACTCTATTCTTATCACTGTTTTGTCATCTGATATCACCTGATGGAGTTTGGGTTCCTTGCTACTGTCGTCTCTGGCTTGCTTAGTTGGGGACACTTGATATTCAACAATGTTTTTGATCTGCCTGCATTGACACCATTTTATGCAAACAGAACTGAGCTGGATGATGACATCACTGTTTTCTCCAGTGCTGATATATAGATAAATGAACTAATTATTGATTATTTATAACCGAATTAATCAATATTGAATTATTCACCAGTTATCGCTGTAAAGCTGCTTTGACACAATTTGTATTGTAAAAAGTGCTATATAAATAAAGGTGACTTGACTTTTGAATGTTCTCTAAAGTAGTTAAATTAAAAAAAAAAATGATGAGCATCCAGCTAAAATGTTTCAGGAAAAGAGTTCCATGAACAATGCATAAATAATGTTTTTGTGTTTTGGGAACATTATTAAAGACCAGATAACCTTGAACAAATGTTCTATTAATGTTACTGGAAGAATGTTTGTTCATAACATTGAGAGAACCTTGCCAGAACATGAGCTAAAGTTCTGAGAGTGTTCCCCGTTAGCTGGGAAGGTGTGAAATGGAATATATATTTACAAAAACCATTACCAGGCTTTTAGTTTGCAACAATAGCTGTAAATTTCTACACACCTTTGCTGGAAAACGACAACATACTGTGTGAAACATCTGATAATATTCTAACCGATACTATCAAGATTATCACATTTCAACAAATAACTACCTGAAACTCTCTGAATTTGCTAAAAGTTCTGTTTTTTCCCTCTCTGTTCTGCCGCAGGTACTTGGAAGGAAAAATAAAATCTTTTTTTTTTCTTTTCTATGCAGGCAAACTAAATGTTCTCTAATTTACTCATCTGCTCCCACTAGTTATTCATTCTTGTCTATACATGATAAGATTCTTTACAGGTAGAAAGCATTGCATGCATATTCCAAGCAGTCTATGTTCTTCAAAAAGGGAATTGTGGAAAAGCTGCATAATCCCCCCCCCCCCCTCCTCCTCTTCAAGACCAATCAGCATTGCTGTGGTATGAGTCACTCCCACACCTGCATGCCCTTTTTTGACAAAGAGGGAGGGGTTGTTTCTCAGACCGGACAGTGAAATGGTGGCTGCTTGTACATAAGCAGCAGCAACATCAGGAACTGAACAGCTGCAGACGCATTTAAAGGTAAGATTTGTAGCTTAGAACATTCTCCTGCATAAACGTTTATTTTTGATTCGTACTATTGAATAATTTCTTTATTTTACATAAACATGAGTCAATACTTCCCGTGAGCTTCCTTTCTGATAGCACTAATACATGTAAATAAAATGTTATATATACATTTTTTAAGTTTAACTTTAATATTTTAGTTCCTGGCATGAAAGTTTAATTTGATACTTATTTGGGAAAAAGTTCTAGTTGATTATTACCACTCTGGACATGGCAGATTCAGAACTGGACGGCAACATTTTATAGTCACAGAAATGCTTTATTCCAAATCAATCAGTTTGGGACCCTCTAGATATGTTATGTATGTTGCTAATCTAACAGCTTAATACTGAAAGATCTAATATGCAAAAAAATTATGACTTAGCATTTCATTGTATTGAGAAAGTTTCTCATAATAATGACTTAGTATGTCAGAATAATGAGAACCTTTTTTCGTAATAATGACTTAGTTTCTCATAATAATGACTTAGTATCTCATAATAACAAGAAACTTTACCGTAATAATGAGAAACATCTACGCATGCGCAAAGCAGCGGAGCAGAAGGGCGTGGCACGCTAGCGACATCAGCTGGTCAAATGCGATAACTCCGCAACCATGGCACATTCTGCAAAGGTGTAATATATATTAGGCTAAATAAATAACATTATTGATAAATTATCAGTAGCGTATATGAGACGGGATAGTCTTCATTTGTAACATTCATTTGTATGTTTGTGTATGAAGAAGCAGAAACACAAAGTGGTGAACAATGGATTTCAAACAGAGTAATGCACAGCAAATTGCCCAGTGTTCATTTAACTCCACAAGTGTACATTTTACACTTCTCTGGTGTATATATAGGTCCCACCAGCCTGGTTTTTAAGTAACACTTTCAAAAGTGTTGAATATATACCCCTCGACAGTGTACATTTTTTTTTACACCAAAAGTGTACAATATACTCGAGTGTACACTGTGTGTTACTCTCTGCAAGAGTGTATTATACACCAATTCAAAAGGTTATTTTTTACACTGACGGGGTAAGAACATTTCTAAAATTCACCATTGTTCACCATTTTGAATTATATACTGTACAGTCCAAAAGTTTGGAACCACTAAGATTTTTAATGTTTTTAAAAGAAGCTTCATCTGCTCACCAAGGCTAGATTTATTTAATTAAAAATACAGTAAAAAACAGTAATATTGTGAAATATTATTACAATTTAAAAAAACTGTGTACTATTTAAATATATTTGACAAAGTAATTTATTCCTGTGATGCAAAGCTGAATTTTCAGCATCATTATTCCAGGCTTCAGTGTCACATGGTCCTTCAGAAATCATTCTAATATTATGATTTGCTGCTAAATAACCATTTATTATTATTTTCAATGTTGAAAACAGTTTTTTTTTTTCTCAGGGTTCCTTGATGAATAGAAAGTTCAAAAGAACAGCATTTCTCTGAAATACAAAGCTTCTGTAGCATTATACACTACCGTTCAAAAGTTTGAGGTCAGTAAGAATTTTTATTTTTATTTTTTTGAAAAGAAATTAAAGAAATTAATACTTTTATTCAGCAAGGATGCATTAAATCAATCAAAAGTGGCAGTAAAGACATTTATAATGTTACAAAAGATTAGATTTAGAAGCACTGTTCTTTTGAACTTTCTATTCAACAAATAATCCTGAAAAAAATATTGTACACAAATATTTTGTACAATTGTACACATTAAATGTTTCTTGAGCAGCAGATCAGCATATTAGAATGATTTCTGAAGGATCATGTGACACTGAAGACTGGAGTAATGATGCTGAAAATTAAGCTTTGCCATCACAGGAATAAATTACTTTGTGAAATATATTCAAATAGAAAACAGTTCATTTAAATTGTAATAATATTTCACAATATTACTGTTTTTACTGTATTTTTAATTAAATAAATGTAGCCTTGGTGAGCAGACGAAACTTCTTTTAAAAACATTAAAAATCTTAGTGGTTCCAAACTTTTGGACTATACTGATATATATATAATATATATATATATAAAATGTAATTCAATATGTTCATATTTGGTGTGAATCACTTACAGTCCTTTCGTGCCAAGAAACCTTGGAAATAAGGAAAGAACAGATGAACAGTAAAATAGAGAACTCACATAGCCTTTTCTGGGATAAGGATCCTTGAGGGAAACAGAGCCACAATCCCAACTGCATATTTAACTCTGATCTCCTTAGGTGGAATACTCCTAAGTAAACAAAAATAAAGCTACATTGTTACATTTGGTAATTAAGTGTGCTTAACTGAGTAGTTTGAATGGTTATTCACACACTGTATTGTCAAAATATTTAAACAGAGGAAAGGGAACAACATACTTTACCTACCCATATTTATCAATCATGTCTCAAACTAATGCGTTCACAAGAATCCGTCTTGAGGAATCTGTGATTTTCCCAGTTGTTTTATATTCCTGGCATATCTTCTCCCCAGCAGGCTTTTTTTTCTAAAACATTCTTCACAAGCTTAAAAACAAACAAAAAGAAAAATTGTTAAATCATCTAAGAAAACAACATTGACATTTTAGTAGGATTGCGACGAGCCTGCAACCCCACAAGTTCATGGGCAAGTGACACGTATATAGCAAAAGCACATACCTCCTTAGCTTCTTGCAAATGGTCATCAGAACGAGCTCTTTTAGGTGGGAAGAACGGACCATCGCTGTCTGATGGCTGTGTGTCTGATGATGATGCAACTGAATGAAGTGACGGTGTATAGGTCTCATTTGAAGATGGATAGCTTGTGTGTGCAGGAGAGTCTTAAAATCAAGTAGAAAATTAGAACAAAAGCATATATACATACACATACATATATACATATACATAATTACCATCCAAAGAGTGTCAGGCTTTTGCTCAATTATGTCAGCAAAAACATCTTGAGAACTGATTTGAGAAAATACCATAACTGTGTTTCAAGCGCGGTGTTTCAAATGGCCAACAACATGATGTCCCGTATGTAAAATAAGCACCGAATCGGTATAGATCTTCACGCCAAAGTTTCTACACAAACTGAAATTATTTGAATAAAAAACAGCCTACGGCCATATATGAAATCGTCAGTTTTCACTAACAATTACAAAATGTACAAAATAAGATACAAAAATGCAGAATGTTTTAAACAGCTTTAACATTCAAATAGGCTGCTTCAGAGGTGTCCTCTATAATAACCTTTTGACAAGTATACTTTTACACACCCACCACATATATTCAAATAAACGAATGTTCTACATTATTTTTTGGGAGGAGAATTTGCAACGTTAGAAATATTTCACGTTTTTAAAATGGCGGTGACAAAAATACACAATATTGATGAAACTCCTTTCTAAAATAGATTGTCCATCATTTAATAGATTAAAACAAACATAATCAGAATTGTAAGTCTTACCTGTGGTTTTATCTTGTACTGAATAGAGAAAAGACCAGAACTGTGTGCTTGCGCCCCAACAAACATGCTTCTTTGGGGCCCGTGCAGGGCCATTGCGGGCAGCCCACTGTGGGCCCAGATACCGGCGTGAAATGCGGGGCACATGTGGGCCCCACACTATGGGGCCAGTGTGGGGCCCCAGTGGGACAGCCCAAAGTGTGGGCTGACTGTGGGCTGGCCCACACTATGCAGAGTGGGCCCCTATTGGGGCCAGAAGTGGGGCCATTGAGGGCAGCCCACTGTGGGCCCAGATACCGGCGAGAAATGCGGGGTACGTGTGGGTCCCGCATTATGGGACCCAGGTGGGGACCCAGTGGGACAGCCCGAAGTGTGGGCTGACTATGGGCTGGCCTATACTAAGCACTGTGGGCAAAGTGTGGGTATACTGTGGGTACACTGGGAAAAGAGTGGGCATACTGTGCACAGATGTGTAAGAACATACCTTTGGCTTTAACAAACAACAAGATTAGTTTGGTTCTACTTTGCATTTGCCACAACACACACAAAACAAATTCACTTGTTGAAAGAATAAATTAGAAGTCATATGTTTCAAATCATTTCATTTATTCACATTCATGTAAAAAATAAATAAATAAATAATTATTCAAAAGTTCAGTAATATTTTTAAAATGCTTTTGAAAGAAGTTCTTCTGTTCTGGATTCATTCAAATTGTTCTGGATTCATTTAGTGTAAATGGCGACTGATAGTGAAAAATAATATACAGCTATGGAAAAAATTAAGAGACCACTTAACATTGATTTCTGAACTTGGAGTGGTCTCTTAATTTTTTCCATAGCTGTATATAATGTACTGACGGTAACAAGGTTGCGCTGTTGAGACTCGCACAGCCTCTCAAGGAAAAATCGCAACAAATGTGCCCAGCTCACTCAAAGAAACTCAGTTTTAGGGTTAGTTCACCCCAAAATTAAAATTCTATCATTAATTAATCACCCTCATGTCGTCCCACACCCGTAAGACCTTTGTTTATCTTCGGAACACAAGTTAAGATATTTTTGATAAAATCCAATGGTTCATGAGGCCTGCACTAAGAGCAACTTAGACTTTCAAATGCCCAGAAAGGTAACTGTTACTAAAAACATATTTAAAACAGTTCATGTGACTACAATGGTTCAGCCTTAATGTTATGAAGTGACAAGAATACGTTTTGTGCACCAAAAAGACTAAATAACAAGCATGTATCATATGATCTCAAACTGCTGTAGTCATGTGATTTCAGTAAACAAGGCTTCATTGCATCATAAATGTTTCAAGATTTCAATGGTACAAGTGACTTTGGCAGTTTGATATGCGCTCTGTCTGAACGACTGATTCGAAACAAAAGATTCATAACGCTTTGAAGCTTCATGAAGCAGTGTTTAGTTCAGTGACGAGTGCTAGATATTGTTGTATAAAGTCGTTATATTGTTTTTTTGGCGCACAAGTATTCTCTTCGCTTCATAACATTAAGGTTGAACCATTGTAATCACATGAACTGTTTTAAACATTTTTAGTAACAGCTACCTTTCTGGGCATTTGAAGGTCTAAATTAACTTGCTCTCAATGCAGGCCTCACGAGTCATTGGATTTTATCAAAAATATCTTAATTTGTGTTCTGAAGATGAACGAAGGTCTTACGTGTGTGGAACGACATGAGGGAGAGTAAGTAATGACACATTTTCATTTTTGGGTGAACTAACATGACCAAGAGTGCTGAATACCATCACAATTGAAAATGTGACACTGATTTCATTTAATTGTTTGAATTAATGACTCAATAACTTACTCATTAAGACAGTTACCTGCCGTCACCTACTGGCAGTTTAGTTTCATGTTTAAAAGTATCATTCTTTCCTGTGATATTAAATCTTAATATTCGGCAGCCTGCATCCAGTTGTCAGTGTCACATGATCATTCAGAAATCATTCATTTGTGGATGGAGATGAGTGATCAATCCCCTCGGGTACCAGTAGATCTTTGCCTGATCTCCAGTTTTCTGGTTCTTCTGCTAGCTCCTTCCACTCCTTCCACCATCCCGGTCTCTTGCATTATGGAGCCATGATTTAACAGGAGTTTCCACTTCGGAAGCTGTGGCTGGGCCGCTTTTTGTGCGCTTTTTTATCTAAAGTGAGAAAAACACAACAATTGAAACATTAATTTAAAAACAAAAAACAAAACATGAGTTTTGTATACATTACGTTTGTGTTTTCCCAAGGGTTAGGACATTTCCAACCCAGGGAACAATCTTTTGAGAACATCTAAATGCTCTTTGACTGGAGAAACCCAAGAATAATTTGTTGTTGAGAGAGAAAGATACAGAGAGTGAACAAACTGAGGGCATGATGAACTGAGAGCATGAGAACAATTTACTAAAATTGTCAACACAATGTAAAGAAAAAAATTGTTTGCTACTCAACCTTGTGTCATTCCAAACCTGCTTGATTTCTTCTGTGAAAGATGATATTTTGAAAACTGACCATGTTTTTGTCAATACAATAAAAAGTCAATGGGATCCAATGCAGTTTACATTGTATGGACAAAACAGATGAAACATTCTTCAAAATATCTTCTTTTGCATTCCACAGAAAAAAGTAAGTAATACAAGTTTGGAACAACATGAAGAACTATACCTTTAATGTAAGAAATCTTTGATGACTTTAACTTTCAGCACGAATATGTAATTTTTATTAAAATAAATGCAAATACTGAGAATGTGTCTGACAGTCAAAAATGTACTTACACAGCAAAAGATGCAGTGACCTGTGTCTGAGCGGCTCTCCTTAGGTTTATTTAGCTGTGTTTAACAAAATCACAAAGGAGAAAAAGAGAGAAAGAAATATTGAATAAATCTATACAAATTAAAATGTACTGTATTCATTTTTCATCAGTGATTATTGACTAATCAGCATGTCAGGAGTTCTCAGCTCATGTGACTTTCTAGTCAGTAAACCAAAAGAGCTTGATTGGCTTGTTCAGGTGTGTTGGACCAGGGTTGGTGCTAAAGTCTGCAGGACAGTGGTCCTCGAGACCCAGAGCTGATATCCCCTGCGATATGTTCTGAACATGACAATTCAGAGATCCAGAATGACTGCTAGATCGATCACTTACGACAGTGGTCTCCAGTCCTGGTCATGGAGGACCAACGTCCGGCAGAGTGTAGCTCAAACCGTCCTGGTGTTCCTGGTCATCCTGAAAAACTGTAGTCAGAAATCAGTACTAGATGGCAAAGAATACTGAAAAGAGAGAGGACAAACAACATTTCAATGGTATGAAGCCAGTTTAAATCTTTTATTCATGAATATGTACAATGACATCTGAGAATGTGACACATGGCACCACTGTAATGTCAGATGCAGTGATACCCAAAAGATTAACAGATAACAAGCAAAATGTTTATGAAAGTACAGTTATTTGGTGCAATCAACAATACAAAAACTGAGAATGTGTCAGACAGTGAGTCGAATACTTACAGAGCAGAACCAATTATCTGATTACACACAATGAAAAGGACAAAAAGAAACAAGAATTAATATTTCAGTTAAATATTGCTCTGTATGGATAAACATGCTGATGAAATGTAGCCTATACATTCAAGAGAAAGGTGCCCTAGAATCAGAATTTGAATTTACCTCGGCATAGTTGAATAACAAGAGTTCAGTACATGGAAAAGACATACAGTGAGTCTCAAACTCCATTGTTTCCTCCTTCTTATATAAATCTCATTTGTTTAAAAGACTTCCGGAAAACACTCGGATCTCAACGTAACACCGACTGTTACGCAACAGTCGGGATCATTAATATGTATGACCCCAATATTTGCATAATGCCAGCCCATTCGACGCATTAAACAAGGAAAGGCAGTATTAACGTCTGGATCTGTGCACAGACAAGGTAAGCAAGCAAGAACAACAGTGAAAAATGGCAGATGGAGCAATAATAACTGACATGATCCATGATATCACTCATGGGGGCCCAAATGGGCAAAACTGCAAAGGGGCTAACCCACTGGGGGCCCGTGTAGGTTTTCTGTGGGCAAGCCCACTGTGGGTTTGCCCATAGAAAACCCACATGGGGCCCCAAAGGGTTCGCCCATGCCCCCACTGTCCCACAGAAAACCCACAATTACCCACAGTGGACCCATACTGGCATTTTTGCTTGATCAAGCACGGTTCTCCTTTCTTTCAAATGACCAACAGACGACTGAAATGTCCCGTATGTAAAATAAGCACCGAGCCAGTGTAGATCTTCGCGCCCAAAGTTCCTATAAAACGTAATTAAACCAATCAAAAAATAAAGCCATATGTATACAATAAATAACGCAGTTCTAATGTTTTGAAATTTCAGATTTCACTAAAAATATAGTTACAATATACAGCCTGCCAGGCTATTAATGTGACTCACTAAAGCTAGTTTACGTTCCGTTTCACGGAAACAGAACTTATTAAAATGAACTCTGCATATCAATTAAATATATGTAGTTGAAGTTGTATTAAAACAAAATGTTAAAAGTGACGATTCTAAATCTTACCTTTGTGTTTTGCTTTCAATCGCACGATTCCACCAAAAGAGCCGCCATTTTTTCCAAACAGGGCAAATTGTCAAATGCGGACTGCATTGTCTCAATTACTTTAAGTTCCCGTATGTACAATTAACACTGGACAGGCGTCTGGAAGCGCAACACCAAAATATCGCACCACTTGGGGGCACCATTTCACACAAGCTGGTGTTTATTCCAGTAAATGTACACTTTTATTTGAACACTGTAACATCATAAGACCTTACACTGAATGGGTTTAACTTTAGACCTTACACATTATGAGTTTCTCATAATAATGAGAAACTTTCACGTAATAATGGCATTCTTTAACAGAGATGGATATGTAGGTGTGCTGTTATCAGTATAAATTTACTCAAACAGAGAAGAAAATTCCACAAAGCATCTTTCTATTTTGACACTGCAAGTTCAGGTTCAAAATAGAGAAATGTGCATAGTTTCTTGTTTTTATGACATAAATCATTAATAAATCATTATCTTGAACAAAATAAGCAAGCTAACATTAAGTAGGCCTACAATGTATATCTTTTATTTTGAATAAATACAAATGTAGTTTATATATTTTAGTTTGTCCAGAGATTTTAAGCACCATTTTTGAAGAGTGCACATGTGTGCTCTGGTATTTAAAAACGAGCCTGTGAATCTGGAAATAAAGCTAAATAACTGAGAAAAATGAAAATTATAACTAAAAACACGATTTATAAGAAAAAAAATCTTGCATTAATACGGATTCATCTAAAGAGGCTATTACTCCACCACCTGTGTGACATAATTCACCAACAATGGCTGGCTATCAAGAGCAGCGCAAATTCACGTAGCAAATTCAATACAAACAAGCAGAGCTGATGATAATTTGGTACGTGTGATGTAACAGCAAAGGCGCAAAATGGCTCAAGACATGCTTTGAGTGTTAAATAATGCTGCAAAACCAGTAAATCGACTCGCTTCAACCCTTAGTAAACATTGCATTATTAATTTAAATACTCTCCTACCATAAATATTGCATCTAAAAAGGCAAACTCTTACAAGTGTAGGCTATATGCAATAAGGCCAGCTGCAAAAATAATTGTTCATGCCAAGTCTTTGGTAATCCTGACAGTATTTTATAGCAAGAGGGTTTGTGTTGTAAATCTGGCCCTTAGTATTTATATTTACAATTAAACCCAAAGGAAGCATGCCAGTTTCAAACTTCAATGTTGCAGAAGTATTGACATTTTTATACTGTACTGTTTTTATTAAAAACATGTTTCCCTTTCATTTCAGATTCAGACAAGATTGAAAGACTGAGAGCCAAAGTCCAAGATTCAGACCCATCAATGGCAGGAAAACAGCAGATCGAAGAGACTGTGGTCAAAGTACTGTTCTGTGTGGAGAACGTCTCCTCCTTCGCCTCTTCCATAAATCCTCTCTTTGGGATTGTGACTGCGGTGGTCGGGGTCATCGGGAAAGGCCTTGAGGATGAGGAGGACCATGAGATGCACAAGGACTTCAAGCAAATCCACGAAAAGCTGGAAGCCATCTCAGAGAAGAACAAGAAGGTGCTCCAACAGATCCGCATGAATGAGATCAAAGAGAATTATGGCAAATATGAGATGACCATCAACTATATGTACAAAAACTTCAACACCATGGTGGAAAAAGTAAAGCAGGACCCTAATAACTCAAAACACCACATGGAGAAGTTTGTGGAGCTCTACAGGAGCGAAGGAAGCGACAGGAGCTTAGATGTGCTTTATGATGGTGTGATGGGCACCTCTCTGTTTGGGAGGCCCATCCTACAAGTGTACCTGGAGAACAGTAATGGGGACAAAAAGGTGATGGAGGCCCACTGCTCTCACTTGGCCCACCTGTTTTACACCGGTCTTATGACGCTGATTGCCTTCAAAGCTATCACTGAAGATGACGAAGATCAATTGAAAGATAAATGGGGCAAGAGGTTTGATGAGATTCAAGCAGAGATGCAAAAAGTTCTGAACCAATAAAGTTGTGTCATAAGCAATCTTGAATCAGAAAGTTTCAATAAATCTTGTGGGGTATAAAATGGGTCATTCTTTCTCTGCTTCTCTACTAAAGTAGTGCAGCACTTTTAATACAGTATATCACAGCTAAAATATTTTTAAAGAATATTATGCATGTTTTGGTCGTTATTGTTTTTTACAGTATAATGTAAAAAACTATTTCCAATGATGTGAATCTTTGATGTGAGTTACACATTACGAGTCATTATATAATTTTTTGCTTATGTTGTGTGATTCTTTGCACAATAAATGGATATATTTTTCCACTCATATTATGGCAGTTTGTCTTTGTATTTGTCATGTTATATGACCAAATGTGATTTCTGCCAGTCATGATGCGATTCATGATGCGATCACTCAGGACTATGACTGTTTCAGAGGCACATTGCTGTGGTTGGTCAGTCTAATGTAAAAAAAAAAAAAAATAATAATAATACATTTTAAATAAGTCATTTATGTACTCAATGTTGCAAAAGTATAGCCACAAGACTTGAAAATATGCACAAAAAAAACCCTCTAATCCTATGTTGTGTAGTTTAGTGCAGTCAAATCGTTTAATTGCAATTAATCAAATCTAACATAAGGTTTGTAAATATATGTGTGTGTGTGTGTGTTAGAGGCAGGGGGAAAAAAGAAAAAAAAAAGATACAGCATAGTATCATGAAATTTTCCGCGGCGATACTGTATCAATACACGGACGCCAAGTATCAATCTTATATTATGTAAATTATTGCACAGGAGAATTGAACTTTTCGGCAAAATCAATTTCTTTTTCAGTCCACTAGATGGTGGTGTTGAGTTTTTTTTCTGGTGAGGTCACAGTCAGTGTTGCCAAGTCTGCGGTTTTCCCACGGAATTGGGCTAATTTTACACTGTTAGTCTGAGCATCCAACAAACTGCAACCAACTATGACGTAATCTGACCTGACTACGAACCGTTGCCATGACGATGAGACAAGTCCCCTGCAAAGACAGCTGTTTGATCTCACCCGCGCCTCACACACACACAACAAAGCAGCGGAAATGTGACATCGCAGCTTGTTCGTTATAAAAAATAAAATACAGTTTTTTTTAAAAAAAATGAAAACATACAAAAGGTACAATAGTCCATAGTGCAATCCTTGCCATTCAGCAAGAGCACGTTAAGAGAGGTAATGTTAACCACCATGAGCAACGCAGGTTTACCTTCAGTGACACTAAAACTCTGTAAACTTGATTTTTTTTCTCACAGTAATTTTCATTTTGGGTGAACTATGCAAACACATTTGGATTGAAGCAGCAAACATTCAGTGTAAGATAGGGTGACCAGATTTTTCATGGTGGAATACAGGACGAGTGCGCAATATGACCATGATATAAGAAATTTTATTTCACTATATATATATATATATATATATATATATATATATATATATATATATATATATATATATATATATATATATATATACACTGCCCTCCAAGAGTTTGAAAACACCCCTGGAAAAGTCTGGTTTTGGACGATATCAGCATGAATCCTTATAATTTTTTGGTGCAAATACATTACAGTAACTTGACATTATCCAGCAATAATAATTTTCATGTGTTCATTTCATTTCATTACATAATAATGGCAGTATATACATGTCAAAGTCAGACATGCCCCTTTGCCAGCTGTGATGCCTGTTTACTGGTTTAAACTTGGCCCAGGTTTGTAAAAGATTTTTGGGTCAGCACACCTTAATAGCTTCAACAATTGATTGCCAATTAAGTTTAGAATACAATTAAATAATTAGAACCCAGTTTAGGTCAGATAGCTGCTAATGCTGGATATTTTGATGACTCAAAAATTTAAGTTTTTTTCTATGTATAAACTGTTTATGTAATAAAATGTGTTTTTATAATTTGTATTGTCCCTTACCAGTGCAAAATTATCACAAATTAAAAAGGATTCATGCCAATATTGTCCAAAACCCCACTTTTCTAGGGCGTTTCCAAACTTTTGGAGGGCAGTGTAGATATAAATATTTGTTATATATTGTTATATAAAAAGAAATTTACAAACAAGTTACAAACAATACAACAAATACGACAGAGATTAAACTTGTTTTTTCACATTTGAATATACTGACAAATATTTAATTAGGCTACTGTCCCTTTAAGACCGAATCCATGGATGTAATATAGGCTACTGACACATTTCCTGTTTTTACCCACCTGTTTACGTCCACTTAACCGACTGTATTTACGTGAGATACTCCACACGATGGACATTTTGAAAAACTATGTGTGCATTTGACCATTCAGGCGCGAGGAGAACTGATCGCGCGAAAGAGAGAGAGAGTGCGTGAGAGAGAGGCTTCTGGTCTGTGTTATTCAGCGTGATTCCGCCTTATCCCGCCTTCACTAATCGATAACGAATTGTGATTGAATGGTAACTTTGTGCTATGACGAATTGATTAGGCTGTTCTTGTGTGACAGAACTCCATCACCCAGTTGAAAGATGAAATACGGGACAAAACATTTTTTTTCTTAATAAGTCGGGACACTAAAAATAGAGCTGAAATACGGGACTGTCCCGGGAAAAACGGGACGTCTGGTCACCCTAGTGTAAGAGTAAACAAATGACATAACATTATTTAATATTTGAATCACAGCTTAGCCTATGGTGTTTTGACATTGACAACCCAAGTGCATTTTACCTCAAACTTGCGACTAGTTAACTTGCTACAGTAGCAATCGCTTCTCGGGTCGACATTACCACGCTGACAAAGTTATATTCAGAAGTTCTCATGGAGACGCGGTGTGCACGGAGGGGCTGTGTGTGTGTGTGTGTGTGTGTGCGCGCGCGCGCGTGTATGTGGGACACGCAGGGAAAGGAAATGCAGCTGAATGTTATTTGCTCTATGAAAGACATTGATAAAGACGAAAACTAAGGACATTTAATCTATAATTTTATTTTATTTTAGTTGGTTTTGGCAAACACACATTACAGTTTTAGTTAGTTATCGTTTTCTTGTAATGCCTCGTTTTTATTTTATTTCAGTTAACGACAATGTTTTTTCCCACCTAGTTTTCGTTTTTTCGTTCGTTTTCGTTAACGATTATAACATTAGAAGGTATACAGCTACGGTCACTGGACATTTAATTTAATAACTGTATTTGCAGTATTGTAAGGTTAGGTTTAGGGTTGGGGTTGGGGGTAGGTGTAGTCATTAATAAAATAATCTGACAAGTCACAAATTAATTACTCTTGTTTTATTATAAAAATGTAAAGCTCAATTAATATGCACATTGTAACAGAATGTAGAAGCTTTTAAAATAACATAAAAAATGTTAATTTTTATTGTTATTTTTGTTATTTTTATTGTTATAATTAAATATATTAATTTAAAAAAAAGTTACATTTCTGCTTTTAAATCCTCAACAAAATTACAATTTACCTCCCTTTAAATTCCCTCACTTTGGCTATTTTTTTTTTTTTTTTTTTTTTTTTTAAGAATAAGGAGCAAAATTATTCTTGCAGTTATCAACATTATGCCAAAAATGCTGATTCAGCTTAACTTGAACTAAATCCAGAATATTCATTCTTAATAAGCATTTTTAAATAGAATTTATGTTTAACTCTGAGATTGTGATCTGTTTCCTTGTTCAGGTGAACTATAAAATAAGAGCTTAAAACAATCTTCCTCCAGACACAATGGCAGACAATGAGATCTTCGACACAGAGAAGCTGAAGAGGAGTCTTGTGAGTGTGTGGCCAGCATCTCGTCCGCAGCAGCGGGGATCCATATAAATTCTGTGTTTCATGTACTTTTTGAATGTCTCAAAGATTGGAACATGTTACCTTCATAATCATTATTAAAATACATTTTCTTGTAATTCAGTTTGAAATGCTGTTGCACTTGTAACACTGTAAAATTTTGTTGCATTTTTTAAATAAAGATAAGGAAATATTCCAAGTTGTTTTGACTCAGAGATGTTTAAATTCATTATATTTTGTGTATATTTACAGGTGCTACTAATTAGAATATCATGAAAACGTTTTTTTTTTTTTCTTTCTGTAATTTAATTCAAAAAGTAAAACTAATATATTCTAGATTTATTACACAAAGTAAAATATTTCCAGACTTTTTTGTTTTCATTTTGAGAATTACAGCTAACTGCTCATCAAAATAAAAAAATCACTCTCTCAAATTATTAGAATATTTAATTTCAAGTTCTATGAAATTACCATTCTCGGGGTATAAATAGGGTTTAGGTCAGTAATCCCAACAGCAGTCAAGGGGAAGTCTGCTGAATTGACAGATGTCCAGAAGATCATGCCATTGTTGAAAGAGCTGGCTGTTTACAGAGTGCAGTGCCAAAGCATATTCATGGAAAGTTGACTGTAAGAAAAATTGTGTTAGGAAAAGGTGTACAAGTGAAAGGAATGACCACAGGCTTGAGAAGATTGTCAGGCGAAGCCAATTTAAGAACTTAGGAGAGCTTCAAAAGGAGTGGACTGAAGCTGGAGTCAGTGCATCAAGAGCCACCACACACAGACGTCTTCAGGAAATGGGCTACAACTGTCACATTCAACGTACCAAGCCACTTCTGAACCAAAGACAACATCAGAAGCATCTTACCTGAGCTAAGGAGAAAAAGAACTGGACCGTTGCTCAGCGGTCCAAAGTCCTCTTTTCAGATAAAAGTAAATTTTGCATTTCATTTGGAATTCAGGGTCCCAGAGACTGGAAGTCCAGTGTAAAGTTTCACAGTGATGATTTGGGCTGAAGTCCACAGTCAATGCAGCCATCTACCAGGACATTTTAGAGCACTTCATGCTTCCTTCTACTGACAAGCTTTATGGAGTTTCTGATTTCATTTTCCAGCAGGATTTGGCACCTGCCCACACTGCCAAAGGTACCAAAAGCTGGTTCAGTGACCATGGTGTTACTGTACTTGATTGGCCAGCAAACTCGCCTGAACTGAACTGAAATTAAGAGACCACTTAACATTGATTTCTGAATTTGGAGTTATCTCAGCACATTGTTATTGTAAATTATTCTGGTTATTTTGCATTTTTAAATGCATGTCATTCAAATGGTAAATATATAAATGTACTGAACATATTAGTATCTATGCATCAAATGCAGCAAACAGGACATGCTTTCTATTTCAGTCTTTTAAAAACCCTCCTAAACTTGGGCTCAGGTAAAACATCTACTATACTAAAATAAAAATAACATGTTGTTTGGGAAAACAAAAAAATATTTAATTAGAAGACACTTTTAATAATAATAAAATAAAATAAAAAAAGTAGATTTTTCCCACACAATGGTGTAGTTACAACATCTACCAGCAGGGGGTAGCTGAACCTTGAGAACTAATCAGTAAATGGTAATATAATGTTAGAATAAACTAAACTAATTTAATCTAGTACCGGCGACAATGGTTATGAAACAAAAGTTCTCTTTGAATCGTTCTGTTCAGATTGTTCTCCTCATTTTCCTTTTGTATTAAAATATCCCATTTCATTTAATAGTAATCTACATAAACATTACATAAACAGATTAACTTTACCCCATGTGACATCACAGAAGACAGATCTTTAGTCTTGGTCCGCTTCACCTCACGTCATCAGCCAGAAACCATTGCAAAGACACATGGACACATGATTCTGAAAGAAAGAAAGAAAGAAAGAAAGAAAGAAAGAAAGAAAGAAAGAAAGAAAGAAAGAAAGAAAGAAAGAAAGAAAAAAGAAAGAAAGAAAGAAAGAAAGAAAGAAAGAAAGAAAGAAAGAAAGAAAGAAATGTTATGTTACACAACACAAAACAAAACAAAAACAAAGGGCATTTTGCTTAGGAAAAAAATTAAACTGTAATAATCAATCAATCAATCAATCAATCAATCAATCGTGCCTATGCCAGTCTGACCTTTATCAAAAATATCCTTTCAGATAAAAATAAATGTGTATCCGTTTGTTTGTATTGTTCTTTACCCATCATCTATAACGTTTTTTTATTTGGGGGACATCATCACAAAAAGGTGACTCAAAACTTTAATTGAAATACAGCCCTTAGGACAACTCTCTCTGTAATATAATCCAAAAAACCATATGATGTAATAAAACAGGTTTATAAAATAAATGTATTTCTGATGTACCAAACAGTAGTTATAACTAAGGCTGAAAATCATTCAAATGCAAACATCATCTCTGTTGGCTCACATGGGATTAAGTCATCATCCATGTCAGCCATATGTTTGATGCATTCAGACACAAGGTCACATCTGACTTATTTCCAAACTTTTATATTTTTAGAAAATAAATGTATATCCGCCACTTGATTTGTCCATATAGGCTATAGGCCTAGGCTATATGTGATTTCCGTTTTTTCGTTCTTTTTTCATCCGCGTATAATTTCATAATATATGCATATGGACCCTCCTTCATCAGCACACGCTCAGAGAAGAGAACATTTAAGCACAGAGCAGCTGTTATCAAGATTTTCCCCTGAATGAAGGCAACATATAATATCATAATTTTGATACATTATAATGATAAAATGATAAATGATAACATGATAAAATATAAAGATCGTTAAGCTCAAATACATAGTGTATGAAATACCTGCCCTGCTTGTGTGGAAAATATCTGCGCATGCTTCTTGTGATCCACTGGAGCTGCTCCATGTTGCGCATTGTGCGCAATATTCCTCTTGATGAACCATCATTGCGCTCTAGTTCTCTCTAAAAACAACAAAGTACTACATTTATATCTGTTGTCAAATTATGAATCGCCTTCGATAATGAACGCGATATTGCGTGGCTTGTCAGTGATCTACGGCTCTGTCTATTAAATGCCACTCCATTTGAAAGCAGGTGATGGCAGTAAACAATAGGTAGTGGTCATTATCTAATAATAACCAGGGTTGGAGTAGAGGTATATCAGGATAATGAAGTGAGAACACCAAGATGGAAGTTGGATAAAGCTGATTGGCAGTCATTTCAAATGCTGAGTGAGGTTAAGTGTGCAGATTTATTAAATAAAAATATAACAGAAGTGGAAGAAATTAAGAAATGAAAGTGTAGTTTCAGCTATTATAGAAGCAGCGGAAGAAACAATTCTTAAAAAGGCAGGAAGTGAACTGAAAAAATGTGTAATTATATATATAGATATATGGAGAACAATTAGGAAAATGAGTGGAATAAGAAGTGTGGAAATACCAGTGTTATGTAGTAACAATAAAAATGCAATTAGTAATGCAGAAAAAGCAGAACTTTTTGTTAAAACTTTTGTGAAGATCCACAGTTCTGGAAATTTATCCTTATCGGCTAAACAGTATAGAGACCAGGGGCCGTATTCACAAAACATTTTATCTTAGCACTAAGAGTTCTCCTAAATAGCAGTAAAAGTTCTTAGCTAAGAGTTTTCTCTCAAAACCTATTCACAAAGCTGCTGAGACAAACTTTTACTAAGGAATAGACTGAAGTCTTAAGCTAAGAGTAAGGGCGGGGTTGACCTCGTTGCTATGGAGTATATGCTGCGTTCACGCAGTGCCCAAGGAAGTCGACCGGAAGTTGAAGTCGGCCGTGTGCCGCCATCTTGTAGCAGAACTTCACTTGCGTTAGCATCCCATTGACTCCCATTCATTTTGGCGTCACTTTGACAACGAAAAACTTTACATCTGAGGCGTTTAAAGACTCCATTTGTCCATTATTTATTTCTAAACATACACGACAATGTATAAAGGGCTCCATTACCTTCTATGTTACATTATGGACCCGTAGAAACAGTTTTTGTAAAAATAGGCTAACGATTGTGTCATAACCACTCGACTCTCTGTCGCACAGTAGAGAAATTACCGTACAGACAGGAGGAGAAGCTCGCAGGCAATAGTATGCATTAACTTAATATGGCGTACTGGAGTTACATTTTAAAATACTATACAAAATAATTAATCAGAATACTTACTCCTGCTCACTCACGCCAAAGAACTCCCCGCTAAAGCTCGCCGTCTCTGCAAGATTAACGATGGCAGTTTGCATGCACAGCTACTAGAAGATTTACAGCTGTTAGACAGGTTGCTGACGTCATCAAGCTTAGTGTGAGTCTGCGCGTCAGAAACGGAAGTGCTAAAAATCGCTAAAAATGGGCTTCACTTGTCTCAATTGAGTTCCAATGGGGTCACTGTGTCCATTTCTTTTACTGTCTATGCGTTCACGTCACCTCGCATTTACCGGATTCTTGAAATGACAACACGTGACGTTATATTCGGAGCTGTTCACGTCCTCGGACTGGTAATTATGCGTTTCCATGGCACCACTATCAACGGCTAAATGAATCTACAGCGGTCAGGTGGTACAGTGGCCACGTGGTACATGTGGGAGCTTTCAGAAAACTCCCAGCTTACAAACTGTAATTACGAGCTCTACGAGGACGTGAACGCTTTTTACAAGCTAGAATCTCGTAACTACAGGAATTACAAGGCCGCGTGAACGCACCTAAACACACAGTGATTGGCTGATGGGGGAGGAATCAGTGATTAAAGCTGCGTTCACGTCACCTCGTATTTACCGGAATCTTGAAATGACAACACGTGACGTTATATTCGGAGCTGTTCACGTCCTTTTGGTCCTTGAACTGGGAATTATGCATTTCCATGGCAGCACTGTCAACGCCTAAATGAATCTACAGCGGTCAGGTGGTACAGCGGCCACATGGTATATCTGGGAGCTTTCAGAAGACTCCCAGCTTACCAGCTGTAATTACGAGCTCTACGAGGACATGAACGCTTTTTACAAGCTAGAATCTCGTAACTACAGGAATTACGAGGCCACGTGAACGCACCTTTAATCATAGAAATATTGTAGAAGGAGGTTTCGTGTTTCCACATTAAAATAAAGGTTTTAAAATACAAATGTTGCCCTATTAAAATAAATATTTTTTAATAAAAATGTTGCCAAAGTCAAAATAAAATGTTGCCATATTGTTGCCATAAAGGTTTTAAAATGTAGGCTAATTGTCACTATTTAAACAATATACGGTTAATTGTCCACCTCTTGGATGTCTGCATCACAAGAGAAATGCAGAATTCAAGCGACAAATTACGTTTTATAAACAAAGTTTGGGAGAAACACATTCAAACAGTCTTTCTAATCAGCCCGAGAGGAGGAATATATACACAGATGAGAGCCGACTTGCCTATAGTTACTTCAACAGTTTTCTGTATCCCTCCGCCACCCCGCTCCTCAATCTCGCCTGGGGATATGGGGAGAAGTTTGGGTTTGGGCTAAATTCCAAGCTCAGTGCCCTCCATCCCCTTGGACAGCACACTAGATACACTTATTTTATATATATATATATATATATATATATATATATATATATATATATATATATATATATATATATATATATATATATATATTTTATCTATTCAATCATTTGTAAGTGTTAAACCTTTGCCACAGGTAATCAGACAATATTTATTTATTTGTTAAAGTTTTTTTTTTTGGCGTTTCATTGTAGATTCAAATATATAAATCAAAATGTATTGCATTTATGAAGAAAAGGTTCAGCACCTAAAGCTCTATCGCTATTGCCTCAATGGTGTACAGTGTCTTTAGGTGGATTAGGACTGTTTGTGATTTGGTCTTGGTGATTTAGGAGTCCTCTTGACTACTCCTAACGTTTTACAGGCTTAGGAGCTAGTTTTAGCACTAAAATGCTTTGTGAAATACTCTTAGAGCAAAAATTTAGGACTCCTAAAATTAGGTCTGACACGCCATTATTTCTAAGAGTTTCTCCTAAATCGGCAAGTTAGGAGCTACTTTTAGCCTTAAGATGTTTTGTGAATAAGGCCCCAGACGCTTGCTCAAAATCCAGGGATAGTTGAGAGAAGCAGTGTATCAGGAAAAGATCTGGATCAGCCATCTATTTGAATTAATAAAAGCTATATTAAGTAAGCGACAAACGACTCCAGGAAAAGATGGTATATGCTATAGGATGTTAGGCCATATGGAAGATGTCCCACTTGGGATAATATTAAGACTGTTTAATATGGTATGGAATGCAGGTAAACTCCCATTAATATGGAAACAGGCAGTTATAGTCCCAATACTTAAACCTGGCAAAGACCCATCAGATCCAAGTAGTTATAGACCCATAGCATTAACATCGCAACTAGGGAAAACTATGGAAAGGATGGTAACAAATAGACTAGATTATTATATTGAAAGTAAAGGTCTTCTTTCACCTCATCAATCTGGATTTCATAAGGGAAGGGGGACAGTGGACTCCATATTATGCCTAGAATCAGAAATTAGGAAAGCTCAAAGTAATAAAGAAAGTATAATTGCTGTATTTTTTGATATGGAAAAGGCATATGATATGCTGTGGAAGGATGGACTTCTTATTAAACTTAATAAATTAGGAATAAATGGCAAGATGTATAATTGGGTATTAGATTTCTTGAATAAAAGAACAATTGAAGTTAAAGTAGGTGTAGAATATTCAAATAGATATATAGTGGAAAATGGTATCCCACAAGGCAGTGTATGTAGTCCAATACTTTTTAATATTATGATTAATGACATATTTGATCAGATTGAAGGAAATGTAGGTAAGTCAATATATGCAGATGATGGGGCACTCTGGGTTAGAGGTCGCAACAGGGGCGGACTGGCCATCTGTGTGATCTGAGAATCACAGAACAGCCGGTACTCCAGGACGGCCGGCGGGCCGGCCCACCACCCACCACGCATGCAGTCATCCCCCCACTAATCTGTTTCACACTCCAGTTCTGTAGGTGGCAGCAATGCACCTTTAAGTTGGATGCCAGCTGCACTGGTCATGGCCGCCAAGTAAGGAGAAGAAGAAGTGGAAGAGTAGGAAGAAACCAACAGCAAAGACGTTATATGAGTATTCAAGTTAATCTAGAATAATATACTTTTAACACAACATCTAGTAAACATCAGTGCTATTGCTATAATTTGGATGGTATAGTATCATGAGCCACAATTAAAGTCTTGTGACACTCATGCCAGGCGTTATTGTTGTTGTTGTCAAGTTTTCGCACAGCGATTGCTTTGGGCCGGGCCTAGTCAAAGTCCAGGGCGGTGTTTTAGTCCCAGTCCATCCCTGGGTCGGAATATAGAATATTTAAGAAAGAAAATGCAAACCGCAATAGGGAAAGTAGAACAGTGGACAAATAATTGGGGATTTAAACTTTCAATCTCAAAATCACAAGGTATATGTTTTTCTAAGCGACCTAAAACAGTTTCACTAAAACTATATGGGCAAGATCTTGAACATGTTATGGTTGTAAGATTCTTGGGAGGGTTCTTTGATGAGAAGCTGAACTGGTGTCAACACATTGATAAGCTTAGGAATAAATGTAAAAAGATCAATAATGTTTTAAGGTGTTTATCAGGGCAAGACTGGGGAGCAAGCAGGGCATCACTCATAAACCTCTATCAGGCTCTTTTAAGAACAGCACAAGATTATGGTTGCATAGCATTTGTGTCAGCATCAGAATCAAACCTTAAAAAGCTTGATGTGGAACAGGCACAGGCACTTCGGATTTGTTCTAGAGCATTTAAATCATCACCAGTGTCTGCATTACAGGTTGAGACAGGAGAGAAGCCTTTACGTATTAGGAGGGTCAAAATCATGCTGGCGTATTGGATTAACTTGCAAGGGCATAGTGAGGTACATCCCACACAGGCCATCTTACAAGACTGTTCAGAACATAATACAACTAATTATTACAGTTTTGGATGGATAGGAAATGCAAAAGCACAAAATGCAAGTCTCTGTTAGCTCCAAGTAAGCCCCACTGTGGCAATATCAACATTACCACCTTGGAATTTCAAAAAGCCATTTGTAGATATAAGCCTTCAACAAATGTTAAAAGAAAAGTCTAAAGTAATACCACAGAGAATTACAGTTCAAAGATATATGGATCTCTACCAAGACAAAATATTCATATTTACAGATGGATCAAAGCAGCCAGAGACAGGCCGTACAGGGGCTGCTTTCTTCATTCCGCATTATAAAGTAGCAGTTAAAGAAAGAGCAGCAGATCATTTATCAATATACACGGTAGCGCTTTTGGAAATTTTTTATTGGCATTACAGTGGTTGGAAGGAAATAATCAGATGCAAAATGTAGCCATAGCTTCTGACAGCTTATCTGTCCTTTTTTTAGTATTCAATCTGGGGAAACTTCATGCAGAAAAGATATCATATATCAGATATATCACTTGCTATTAATACTGTATGATAGAGGGCTGGATGTCTTTTTCCTTTGGGTTCCTGCTCATGTAGGGGTGGAAGGAAATGAGATTGTAGATACTCTGGCAAAAGGATCAATAAAACATGAAATAGTTGATGTACAAGTATGTAGAGCAGAAATTAAAACCATTATTAAGGGACATGTAAACAAAATATGGCAAGAATATTGGGACTGGACGGCATCTGTATAGTATAAAAACAAGTAGGTATAAGTGTTAGGCAGAGCAGGAATCCAAAAGAAGAAAAGATAGTTACACATCAATAGGAAATACAATAGGAAAACACCCCACTGGTCTTTGCAATCACTGCAACTCACAAGAAACAGTAAAACACATTTTAATGGAATGTATAAGATATGAAGAAGAAAGAAGGGAATTAGAAATACAAGTTGGAAAACAAAACATGACATTAGAAAATCTTCTAGGGAAAACAATGCCTGGGAAAATATTCAGTCCTCTAATGCGTTATTTGGAAAGTACTGGGTTAAGTAAAAGAATTTGATATGAATTTAGTTTTTTTTTTTATTTCCCATTTAATTAGTTTTAAGTCCTTCCTTTTTTGTCAAGCTGCTGCCCACACTCCAGTCCAGTAGGTGGCGGTAAATGCACCTTAAGTTGGTTTGCCATCAGCCAATAAAAATCAAAAGAAGAAGAAGAAGAAGAAGCAGCAGCAGGTGATGGCGATTTAGCGGTAATCAGGGAACCGGCTTTACTGACGAAATGCGCGTGACAATCGCATGCAATATATCGCCCAGCCCTATCCTCTAAAAAATATATTTTAGAAAAATATACTTGAAGTGTAAGTTTAGTTTATTTTTTTAAAGTGTATTTATTTGCACTTTATAAAAATATATTTAAGGTAGGCTATATTTTACCTGTGTACTGAAAATGATCTTTGTATCAATGCACTGAAAGTATATTTTAAAAATACATTATTTAATATCCTGAAGTTGTATTGTATTTAAAGTTAAATTTGAGTATATTTTTTTAAGTTTACTTATTCATCCTTGGAAGTCATTATATTACTTGTGCTTATTTATTTCAGTATGACTAATGCATTAAAAACCCATTTAATATCAGTGTAGCCTATACAATTTACAAATATGAGTAAATGTTTTCACTGGCAGAATCATTTTACCATCGTACACACAAATCTATATTAAACAACACACCAGCAGCACAAGTAACGTTACATGCGAAAAAAATATGTTGAGTGGTTAAAATTGAGACTTCGTTTGGAATTCAAATGTCTCTTCAACTTGGTCTGTGACCAATCAGATTTTGTTGCTCACTGCCTTCAGCCAATCGGAGCTACTGACGTCACGGTCCTCGTCTGAATTCCCCTCGCAGAGTCACTCAGGGGCTTTCAGGTGAATTATATTGTTGCAATGTATCATTTATTTAAAGCTGCTGTCCGCAGTTTTTCCTCTTTGTCGCCATCTCTGTTTGAAACCTGCGATTGCAGTCATATGCGGAACAGTTATCTGTACGTGCGTTGTGCATCGGCACAGCTCGTCAGCGCGGATGAATCTAATGTTTGCTGTCAGTCACCGCGCCGGTGTGGATACTGAACTTCAGAATCACAGCCTCTACATCTTGAAAGTTAGCCTGGTAATACCAGACTCTGCTACTTCACTTTGCTTCGTAGACAGAGTCTGGAATGGCATAATAGAGAAGTGTTTTCTCTCTCGCTAGGGGGCGCTTGTCTGAAGTTTAAAATCATTGGTTACCCGTAAGCCAATCAGATACGTTTAGTTATCACGTATGTTATGTGCCTGTACAGCCGCATCGAAGCACAGAAATCATGCATCGAACTCAAATCTATGATCGAACTTCCACTGTAAACCTGTTGTAAACACGTGATGATGCGTTTATGAAACACTCTTCTTGTTCTGGCTTCAGTTTGAAAAAGAGTTGAATGTTCTCCATAACAGAGCGAATTGCATCCCGTGTCTCGTTTCCCATTTCCGCGGTCGTTTCGGTTTTCGATTTCTCTAACCTACAATGTAAAACTCGGCGCTTAACATCTACGTCACGGCTCTCAGCCCGCCCTCTGTTCGTTGATTGGCCCGGCTGTTTCCAGACCGGTGGCAAACAGAAAGCTCTGACGCTGTATCAGACTGAGTACAGACGCGAAATGAAATTGAGCGGAAGTAGGAAGTCTGACGTAGTCAGGCTACTTGAAAGTATGACCAATATAAGAATTTTTCACTGGAAAATATTACTTACTTGTTCAATATATATGACTTGTTCAATATATATTCAATATATATAACATGTCTGCCACTTTTGTTTTGACCAACTGAGGAAAAAAGCATTAGGCCTACAATAAATCACGCTGCCAATGATGATTAAATCTAACGATCACTTAGCTCGGATCATGTCAAACCGTGCAAATTATTATTACTGTTATATTGTTCTCAAATTGTTATTGTTAACAACATCAGCACTGCGTGACTGTGTATTTAGTGTGTATTAGCGTTACCTGTAGATTTCAATTTCTGTATCCACTCCACAGTCCAAAGTCTTTTGCTTTTTGGCTATGGCTGAATCTCAGTTGTCACTGATGATTGTCATTTGGACCTTTCTGGATTACAATCCACCATCAAAATGATAAGTTTAATTATTTCAGCTGCTGTGAGAAAAATCTGCCGCTACCGGTGGCTGATATATAACTGACTAGCCTTTTGACGGGACTCCTTCCTTTGTTTATGGACATGATGTAATGACGCACAGAGGAACTGCTGCATGCTTGAATTTCCTGCGGAAATCCGCCATGTCGCTCTTATTATAAAACATTATTACAAGCTTACTGTTCTGAATCGAGACAATATAATTAGATCGTTTTGAACACTGGCTGGTTATGTACTTGTTCAAAAGTTGATTTTCGATAATTTTTAACCAAAAAATGTTGCAGACTGCAGCTTTAATAAAACAATGAAAGCACAATACATCGCTCAATCTTGGGAAATCTGACCAGTTCAATCAAGTGACATCGCAGACTGACCGTGATGGCGACGACAACCGGCTAGGAATTGAATGGCCTATGCGATCCTGAAAGAACTGGAGAAAAGTGCTGCTATTTGGAGGTAAGTTGTAGTCTACCAATTAACAATTTTTTATTTATTTATTTATTTATTTTTTTTTTGCTTTAACAAACGGAGAGCAAGATTTTGGCTTGATATCTCCTTTTTGAGTTTGTGTGTGGTGGTTTATGGCACATGTTTGTATGATTGGTCAAATCGGCCCGTATTCTGTACGATATTAATTCATAAAGTGTTGTATGCTTGACTATGTCCCAGCCAACATGTCCATGTGGGCCCCACATGGGTTTTATCTGGGCTATATGGGCATCATCTGAGCATGGCTTCAGAGTGGGCACATTGATGGGCTGAATGTGGGCCCCATTTTGAATACATTTTGGGCCTTTGGCACCGAGGAAGCACCGAAGAGGCACGATCAAGCCCCGGAAGTGACAGTGGAAACGCGACCGGCTCTGGCACGCACTAGCACGCCCACCTTTGGCCCGGCAGTGGAAACGCGGCTATTGTTAATTTGAGGGTCCCATATGGGCCACATTTGGGCTTTATTTAGAATTGTAAAAATTTTGGTTTTTTTACAGTTGTGTTTGTAAAATTATGCGTAACAGCTTAACCCTAACAATTGGTTACATTTATTCAATTTTTAGGATTTCATGTGTTTTATATATATAATATATATATATATATATATATATATATATATATATATATAAATATATATATAATATATATATATATATATATATATATAATATATATATACCCAGCCACTATGCATGTGGGTTTTTGATGGGCTGTCACAGTGGGGCCCATAGAATTTTGTCCATTGGCTCCACACAGGCCCCATGTGTGTTAGCCCATAGGGGCCCATAATGGTTCCATAGTGGGCTCTAAGTGGGGCTCATTTGTGTGTTCATTAGATTTTCTAATAAATGGGGCCAATGTGGGCCACATACAGAACCCTTATGGGTGTAAAATGAGTGTCATGTTAAATTAAAGTAATACTGTTTGTATGTTTTATAACAGGCCCTCAGCAGGGTGCGAGATGGTTTTGCACAATTTTAAACGTCCCCAAAAGTTCCACAGTTGTAACGCAGCAATTTCCACACACACATAGTACAAGATATGAATACATAAAAAAATAATAACAATAATACACGTGCACATTACTTTGTATTCAAAAATAGTTAAAAGTTAACAGTTGTAATGTATACTAAAAATAGCTTTTGAAAGTTAAATTAAATTCAATAATGTTAAAAAAGTTGTTAAATGACGCTTTATTTATCATCTTATATTTATGTTGTATTATTTTTGTAATGTAATGTGCTTTTGTGAAGTCATACTGTTATATCAGGCACATCGTTTTGAACTTTAACTTGTTCATATTCCATTTAGTAGTAGAAATCTCCCTTTAAGTGAAAAAATATGAATAAGGATAGAGAGAACATGGAAAAATATGTTATATATTTTTGTTTAATGAGGGGAAATAAATGCTTCTGTGTATACTCATACAATGACATTCAATTATAATTCATCTACTATAAATGATAAGGTCATAGGGTAACAGCAAAGGATTTTAGACTTTGAGCACTTGGAACTGAAATCAATTGAATACACTGAACATAAAACACTAGACTTGGATGATCAATTAGACCCTGATAATTTGTTTCTATCGTCTAACAATATTGATTGCAACTACTACCTTGAAGATGACTATAATAACATTAAGTCTGAACGTAAATTTTCAATTATTCACTTCAATATAGAAGCATGTATGCAAACTTCAATGCTATCAAAGAATATTTACAACATTTTGTACATCCATTTAGTATTATTGCGCTCTCTGAAACATGGTTTAATGAGGACAAGGGTGTTGATTTTGAGTTAAAGGATTATAATCTAAATTATGTGAACAGAACAAACAAATCAGGAGGAGGAGCTGAATTATATGTTCATAAAAGATTCAAATTTAAAGTAATTGAAAATATGACAATGGCAATAAATGATATACTTGAATGTGTATCAATAGAAATTATCAACGAGAAAAAGAACAATTTTATAGTAAGTTGTGTATACAGATCACCTGGCTCAAGTTTGGAAATATTTACAAATTGGATGGAGAAAACATTCTCTGTAATAAGTAATAAGAAAATATTCATTTGTGGTGATTACAATATTGACTTGATCAATCCGAATAAACATTCATCAACTGATGACTTTATTAACAGAATGTACAGTATGAGTCTATATCCAGCTATTACAAGACCAAGTAGATTGACATCGCATAGTGCTACCCTTATTGACAATATTTTTACAAACAATTTGGAGTCTATAAATGTTAGTGGCTTAATGATTTGTGACATAACTGACCATCTTCACACTGTATGATGACAAATTTGACTATAAGAAATCATTCCAAAAAACAATGTATAAACGACTTAGAACTGAGGAAGCAATTAACTCACTGTATCATGACTTAATAGAGCAGGATTGGAATACTGTATATATAGAAAAAAATGTAGATTGCGCTTTTGATAATTTCTTAGGAATATTTAATTCAGCATATAATAAAAATTGTCCAATTTGTCAAATTAATAAAAATAACTTAACTATAAAATCCCCATGGTTAACTAAGAGTTTATAAAATGCCTGTAAAAAAATAAATAAATACTTTATATAGACAATTCATTAGATTAAGGATTGAGGAATCTGAACATAGATATAAAATATATAAAAATAAATTGACTGATATAATAAGAACTAGTAAGAAATTATATTTTACAAACCTATTAAATAGAAATATGAACGATACTAAAAGGGTATGGGGTATACTAAATAATATAATTAAAAGGGATTCATTGCAGCATTCATATCCAGACTATTTTATTGATAAAAACAGTGATAATTATAATATGAATGAAATTGTTGATAGTATTAACAAGTTTTTTGTGAATGTTGGGCCGGATTTGGCAGAAAAGATCCCCATTAAAGACAATGAATTGGATCACATGCACATAGAAATAAATTCAAAGACATTATTTCTGTCTGGTGTAAGTGAAGCAGAATTAGTGGAAATAGTTAATAAGTGTAAAAATAAATTGTCTACAGATTGTTTTGATATAGATATGACATTAATTAAAGAAAAATATATAGTATATTTAAACCTTTAACTTACATATGTAACTTATCATTTCAATCAGGATCATTTCCAAATAATATGAAAATTGCGAAGGTAATCCCACTATATAAAAATGGAAACAAACATATCTTCACAAACTATAGACCTGTCTCTTTGCTTCCTCAGTTTTCTAAAATTCTGGAGAATCTTTTTAATAGTAGATTAGAGAGGTTTATAGATAAATATAGTATAATTAATGAAAGTCAGTATGGGTTCAGGTCAGCCAGGTCAACATCACTGGCCATAATTGATGCAGTGGAAGAAATTACAAATAGCTTAGATAGAAAAAAATATGCAGCTGGAATATTCATTGACTTTCGTTACTATTAATCACTCAATATTATTTAAAAAACTGGAAAGATATGGTATTAGGGGAGTGGCTTTGAACTGGATCCATAGTTATTTTTCTGGGAGACATCAGTATGTGCAGATGGGTGAGTTTAAATCCGGATTATTGGACATCTCTTGTGGGGTTCCACAAGGATCTGTTTTGGGTCCAAAGTTGTTCAATTTATATATAAATTACATATTTAATGTATCTAAATTATTGAAACTAATTCTATTTGCTGATGATACTAATATATTTTATTCTAGTGATAATTTTAATGATTTAATATATCAGATAAATAATGAATTAATGAAACTAAAATCATGGATGGACATTAATAAATTATCCCTGAATTTAGATAAAACTAAAGTAATGTTTTTCGGAAATTATAATGGAAATTTAGACCTAGGAATAAATATAGATGGTATTGTAATAGATGTAGTCTCTGAAATTAAATTCTTAGGAATTACTATTGATAGTAAACTAAGCTGGAAACCACATATCAGACGTATACAAAGCAAAGTTTCTAAAAGTGTTAATAAAACTAAATATTTTTTACAATACAATGCATTGTATATGTTATATTGCACATTAGTGTTGCCCTATTTAACCTACTGTATAGAAGTATGGGGCAATAACTAAAAGTTCACTACATTCCCTCTTTATACTCCAAAAACGTGCAGTAAGAATCATTCATAAGGTAGGATTCTGTGATCACACGAATAGTTTGTTTCTGCAATCTAAGTTGTTAAAATTCTTTGATTTAGTTGATTTCTATACTCCGCAATTTTTATACAAAGCCAGTAAATGTACACTTCCTATTAATATTCAAAAGCTCTTTTCACAGAGAGAAGGGAGTTATAATCTGAGGGGGTTTGGTAACTTTAAAGTTCAGGCAGTGAGAACCACAAGGAAAAGTTTGTGTGTGTCCATATGTGGAGTTAAACTCTGGAATCGATTTGGGTTACAGTTAAAGCAATGTCCAAATATTCATCAATTTAAAATTAGATATAAGGAAATGGTTTTGTCACACTACATGAATGAGGAAGGTGGTGTTTGACTATTATGAGTATTCATATGTATTATAAGATTTAATGGAATTAGTCATTCATTAATAAAAATGGTTATGTATTATTACAACAGTAAGGTCATAATTTATATTTAAGTAAATAATTAATTGATGGAAATGTATACTACATTATAAATAGCAAAGTAGATATGATATTGATGTATACATATATATTATACAATGAATGAATATGACTATATTATAATACTGGTCTCTGTAAGCATATTGTGATTTTAGTTGACTGTTTATCACGAATATATTGTAATGGATATGAATTTATTATAGTAGTCAGATTTGATATTAATAATAATATCATTTTAATAGGATAATGATATAACCCACAGTGTAGGCATTAGTGAGTAATTTGGGTATTGCATATGATCAACTTATTATCCATATAATGTCTAGGCTCGATATTTGATGCTGTTGAGATTATCATTGTTATTATTATTATATCAATATAACATATATCAATATATAACATTGTATAACAATTAATTTGTGATCAGGAGTATTAACTGAATCAATTTAAGACAGTGGTGACAGTGTTGATGGTAATAAATATAGAGATAATTACAGGGAAAATCAATTATTAATATTTTAGTAATTAAATCTATTGCATATAACATAATTCTTAGATCAGGGCTGGCAAGTAGTGGCTCTGTTGATTGGAGAGCGCCCCCTCCTGGCAGCTGACTCGCAAAAATCTTGTCTCTTTTAACGCACAGCATAGACATACAGGTGAAGGGTGGTCCTGTTGTTAGGGGGCTGCTTCTCTCTGACAGCAGGTGCACAATGAAAACCTGGCCTTCATTAATGAACTATATACACAATTTAAGTGTTATTACCATCAACACCATTAAGCCATCATAATTATTTAATAAAATTGTCGCTTAAATAGTAAGATATAGTATATTAGACATAATTGAAAGTATTACTCACAATTCTTAACTAATATATTGATATATGATCATATATGATGGTAATATGAGTTATAACAGTAATATTTATATTGACAAGTATCATAGCATAGAAAGAAACATCTACATGGTATATAGGTATAATGTATGACATAGGTCTGATATTGTATATAATTCTTTTGTTTTTATATTGTTCTCTATAGTGTTCTTTATAATGTATGACATAGGTCAGATATTGTATATAATAATATATTTCTATATAATGTATGACATAGGTCTGATATTGTATATAATTATATTGTTCTATATAGTGTACGTAATGTTGTTAATAATGTAGTAATGTATAATGTTCTATAGATTGCTCTTTATAAGGTACGATCTAGGTCAGATATTGTATATAAATATATTGTTCTTTATATTGGTAACCAGTCATTAGATAAATAGGGGGTGGGGTTAAATAAGTTTGTCTTCTTCCCACTCCTTTTCGAGCTATAATAATAATAATATATAAACCATGAACTTGTCTGAAATATATTTATAGATACATTTATTCTGAGCATTTCTTTTTTTTTTTTTTCTCTTGTTTTTATTTATTTATTTATTTTTTTTACCCAAGGTGGGTATGATGTATAAAATTGTGCAATATATTATATTTTACTGTGAAAAATACCTGTATTTCTATGGCTCGAAATAAAGTAATCAATCAATCAATCAATCAAGTGTTACTTTAATCACTTGGACAGAAATATAAAGTACTGGCATGGCTTGATCATAATCATGCATGCTTTTTAAGAGAGTGCTCCTGTTAATGATTTGATAGTATTTTAAAATAATTGCCTTTTCTGTTTTTTCTCTCATTAATGTTCTTTAGATATGAAGCTGATGGGTCTGCCCCAACCCAGGACTGAGTGATGGACTGAAGAATTTTCAATGCTCTTATTCTGTTTTATTGTGCTTTTATTTTTCTTCTTATGATCAATAAAAATGTGGTTTACAAATTCTGAGTTGAAAGTAATTTTCTTCACAGTACAAAAAATTTCTCATGTAATTTAAATTATATTAAGTCAGGTACAGGTTTACTAAAACATAAGTTTCTTTTGCAAATGAGCACATTAAAGCACATTAATTTCACCTACAGGAATAAAAAAGAAATATAAATTGGGCCCAGTTCTCACACACTGTAGTCCGACAAAAACCCCATAGAGGGGCCATTTGTGGGTCCAGTGTTATCACCATTTTGGGACCCATAAGGGTTCTGTATGTGGCCCATATTGGCCCCATTTATTAGAACCCATGTGAACCATGTGGGCCCCTATAATGAACACACAAATGAGCCCCACTTAGAGCCCACAATGGACCCATCATGAGCTCCTACGGGCTAACACACATGGGGCCTGTGTGGAGCCAATGGACAAAATTCTATGGGCCCCACTTGGGTTGCCCATGCAGGGCCCAAGTGACAGCCCATCAAAAACCCACATGGGGCCCACATGGACATGTTGGCTGGGAACGAACCCTATCTGCGCAACATGAATTTAAACCTTAGTGTCTTCTGATAGTCTAGTCTCATCATTTAGTGAAGCATTAAAGAACTATCTAAACTGCTAAACAACAGATTGGAGATTAAAATAATATCAGATTTGTCTCATTTTAAATAAACACAAAAAAATAGATGAAAAATTAGGCTATATTTACTTTTGCGGTTGTTAAATAAATGTTCAGTGATATCTCCCAAAGATTTCTAAATTTTCGCGCATTTTTTTTCTCTATATATTGTCGATATGGCAACTAGTAAATACACTAAGTTTCTTCATGCTAGCGTGTGTGGAAGTATATAAACCATGTGTGTTACAACCAGCCCCGCGTTAGTTTGTGCCCCGCGCTCCCCTAGTATTTACGCACAGATTTAATCGTGGAGTGTGCGAAGTTCTTTAATGATTATTGAATATTTTTTAAGATACAAAGCACACCCTATAAAACACACTAAACCTCATAATTTGGGTATGTTCAAACATAAAGAGTACACTTGACATTATAATACCACAGCATGTAGAGCACAATAATTTGCGTGCGCTGACTTTCCGAAAAACCCCTGCATGGATTAACCATGACAATAATTCAGCAGACGCAGGGATACATAGACCAGAAGGGGGAATCCCCCCTACAAATCGCACCCTGTGTAAAAGTTAATATAATAATTATTCTATTCTACATTTTCTGAAATTCAAAACAAAATATTAATGCATTCGTAATTTCCATTTCTGAGCTATAGTGTGCTATGTTCCCCCCGAACATGTCCCCTCTCTTCCACCTTTTTGAACATATGGTCATGTATTTTTAAAAAATATTAAAAAATAAATAAATAAATAAATAAAAAATAACGCATTAGGCCTACATAAGAATTATGACGAAACAAATCTACAGCTGAACCGCTGCAACACGTGGTGTTGTTTTCGAATCAGCGTATTTGAAGGAATCAAACAAATGGATTGAACTCACTCATTAAGATTGTGACTTGCCGCCACCTGCTGTCTGTTTTAGTTTCATATTAAACGTATCATTTTATTAATTCCATCATTTCATATTCCTGTCTTGAAAATGTAAAACATTTATCTCATAACTTTTTTATGCACTTGTAGGCTAATTGCTGTGTAAATTCATTCATGTCTCTTATGTATTGATGGCTCTGATGAAGCCAGGGCCGGATTGGGACTCATTTTCAGCCCTGGAGTTTCATGCCTTAGACCGGCCCACTTTAATTCACGACTGACTATATTAAAATAATGTAATTAAAACCTCAGTATATAAGTCTGCAATAGTGCACTGTTCTCTACAACCTTGTAAATAATTGTATTTTTCAGAAATATCTTCAAATACCCATGATAGTACACATGATAGAACACAAAAATGCTAAAATTTGATATAGAGTTATTTTTATAGTTATAATAATGATTTTATATTGTCAACCACTGATTAATTCTCTAGCCATCTAGTGGCTGTAGTTAAAAATTCAAGTTATTTTAATTTTAATTTAATTAAGTGTTTGCTTTCCAGTAGATGGCAGTTATCGTCCACTAAACGCAGGCACATTTTTCATGTCCATCACTATATGAATTAAATTTAGAAATGTAGATCTTTATTAAAGTGGATTTAACATAAAAGTTTGCTATTTTATATAAATGTAGGCCTATATACTTAAATTATTACAAATTGAGGCAAATAAATAACACAAAATACCATAAATCCTACAAAATTGCACAACTTTACAGTAAAATATTAAAGTAGGCTATTACGTTTGTTTAAAAAAAGTTACATGTTACAAAATCACATTTTACTGTCTGGTTAACCTATTGGACAGAAAAATGAATATTGTCGGCCAATGTGTATATGTGTAGGCCATATTTTATTATTTGCTACTATTATTACGATATGAGTAAGCTGCATAGGCCTACATGCCTTTATCTTTTGCATGTTTTCCCATCTTCCTTTTTATTTATTTACGTTACTTAAATCAGCCTCCGGTGGCTTAGACCTTTTGCCTTACCATAATTTATCGTTGATTTACAGATGTCACCTCATCCCTTCTTCTCGTATACTTTTGAGTGAGTTGTCTTCATTGACGTTGCGTGCAAATGAGCGGTAAAAACCCGATCGCGCATTCGTTTGTTTGATTGTTTGTTTGTTTTTTCTTGCGCGGGTGCCCCGTGCTGCCCTGGGCTGGACTGGGTTTCCCAATAATGATGTAACTTAGCTCTTAAGAGCGCTTTCTACGTGCAAGGTTACGAACACTCGTTGCAGTTCCTCGTGCGTTTCCCAAAAATGCCCTTAACATGAACGCGCGAGAACGCGCTCTACGTGCTACTTAAGAGTCGCTGTCCGTTTCTCAAGTGCTGAATATTACCTTATAGAATCATTTAACGTTTAACCTAATATTCGTCACCTGATGTGGATTATAATAAATAAATAAATAAAGATTAAATTAATGTTCATCTGGAGGAGGTAGAGCTAAACACGATTTCTTTCTCACTATATACTACAGTAGCTACAGTCCAAAAGTTTGGAACCACTAAGATTTTCAATGTTTTTAAAAGAAGTTTCGTCTGCTCACCAAGACTACATTTATTTAATTAAAAATACAGTAAAAACAGTAATATTGTGAAATATTATTACAATTTAAAATAACTGTTTTCCATTTGAATATATTTCACAAAGTAATTTATTCCTGTGATGGCAAAGCTTAATTTTCAGCATCATTACTCCAGTCTTCAGTGTCACATGATCCTTCAGAAATCATTCTAATATGCTTTTCTGCTTCTCAAGAAACATTTAATGTGTACAAAATATTTGTGTACAATATTTTTTTTTCAGGATTATTTGATGGTTAGAAAGTTCAAAAGAACAGTTTATCTGAAATCTAATCTTTTATAACATTATAAATGTCTTTACTGCCACTTTTGATTGATTTAATGCATCCTTGCTGAATAAAAGTATTAATTTCTTTAATTTCTTTTCAAAAAAATAAAAATAAAAATTCTTACTGACCCCAAACTTTTGAACGGTAGTGTATAATGCTACAGAAGCTTTGTATTTCAGAGAAATGCTGTTCTTTTGAACTTTCTATTCATCAAGGAATCCTGAAAAAAAAACACAACTGTTTTCAACATTGATAATAATCATAAATGTTTATTGAGCAGCAAATCATCATATTAGAATGATTTCTGAAGGATCATGTGACACTGAAGACTGGAGTAACGATACTGAAAATTCAGCTTTGCATCACAGGAATAAATTACTTTGTCAAATATATTTAAATAGTACACAGATATTTTAAATTGTAATAATATTTCACAATATTACTGTTTTTTACTGTATTTTTAATTAAATAAATGTAGCCTTGGTGAGCAGACGAAACTTCTTTTAAAAACATTAAAAATCTTAGTGGTTCCAAACTTTTGGACTGTACTACACACACCAAACTTTTGGACACACACACAAACAGTCAAACCACAATTTATTCAGACACCTTGAACATTTCATTCATTATTACAGATTATTCACTATAGTTTTTTTTTTTAATGGTAATAAAATATGACAAGATCTCAAATAACACTTTAGCAAAACATGGTCAGGTCTGAATAATCTTTGGTTCCAAATTTTACTGGTAGTCCACTGTATAAAGAATTTTTGGGTATAATATGTCACAGTTTACTTTGTTACCCTCACTTACATACATTATATATATAATATGTGTGTGTGTGTGTGTGTGTGTGTGTGTGTGTGTGTGTGTTTGTGTGTGTAATCAATCAAACTGCGATTCAGTGTTTTTGATATCCATGTGTTTGCTGAACCACCCAAGGCCTAAGGCCCTATGAAATACTACAGGAATTTTTAAGGGTTCTTCCAAGTGTTTCTGAAGTGACTGACTTTTTTTCAACCATAAACTAAATTTTAAAACATAAACATGCAAGTTTAGATATTAATAGGCCTATATGAAGGGTATATATTAGGGGTGACAGTAGCACAAATTATGTACTTCATCTAGCCAATTTCTACAGCTGTACAGTCAATTTTTTATGGCAGACATGTTTTATCAGCACTATTTATGATATCATGTGTATTTTTATTTTTGTATTTTCTTCCCTTTAATTTTCATATTAAACAACAAAGAGTATTTAAAGGGATAGTTCACCCAAAAATGAAAATTTGATGTTTATCTGCTTACCCCCAGTGCATCCAAGATGTAGGTGACTTTTTTTCTTCAGTTGAACGCAAATTATGATTTTTAACTGCAACCGCTGCCGTCTGTCAGTCAAATAATAGCAGTAGATGGGAACTTCAACTATAACAGTAAATAAAACTTGCTTAGACAAATCAAAATTAAAACCTGCGGCTCGTGACGACACATTAATGTCCTAAGACACGAAACGATTGGTTTGTGCGAGAAACCGAACATTATTTATAAAATTTTTTATAAGGACAATCAGCTGCATGTCCTTCTGTCTCCCTGTAGCACTGTCTAAGACATCTTACATTACAGATATTGCAGTTTATTGCTCTGTTCTCATCTGCAGTCCTCTTGTCTCCTGCAGCAGGACTAAGGCACGTCCACACAGGTGATCCGAGACCCTGGGCATCTTTATTCTGGTGTTTTTCAGAGTCAGTAGAAAGGTCTCTTTAGTGTCCTGGGTTATTGTAACTGACCTTGATTGACCTTTGGTGCATGTGCAATAATTGACAATGACAAACATTGTTAAAACCCTTTCTAGAGATCTGTAAAGCTTATTTGGATTGTACAAATTTTATCTTTAAAATATTATCCTGAAAATTGACTTCTTTTTTTGGTGTTTTTTTTTATTTAAACAACAAATCATATAAATACTAATTACAATAAATGTTATAACAAGTACAGAAGTAATTGCTCTATGAATGTAACTAACATTGAAAAGACATTCAAAACAATGTGTGAAAAGAAGCAATGCTAAATGTGAGGTTATGAGGTAAATATTAAAACAGGGCCTTGACTTTTGGGAACAGCCTTCATGTATGTCCAGATCACACACTGCCAGAGCTATCTGAGACTTCAGCTCTCACATCCAATCTGAAACAGACAGTGACTTTACAAAATGATGAGTATAATGTGGAAACATCACAAAAGCAAAACAAAACCATATTATGACATTGGTGATAATAATTATATTAAGTATAACGTCATCTTGTAAAGTAGCTGCTTATTTTATTTTTTTTTGTGCATTTATGTTGTATTACCTCACAGAAATAAATATTATTATTATTATCAGAATTTTTTTTTTTTGTGACTGCTTTTTAAATTGTTTTAAATCAGGTAGGCCTACATAAGGTTGTCTGAGTATGTGTTGTGTTTGACACATTTCAGGGTTTTGTGCTGCAATATCCTGCCTTGTCAAACTTTAAATATAATGAAACTAAATTATAATTTCCTAGCATAATTATTTTGAACAAAAATAACATTCTTTAAGTAGCTGCTGGAATGTTCAAGAAGACTGTCATCAAAACAAAGTTCCAAAGGTATATTCAAAGGAATATTTTATTACCTTTTCAAACTGATCTATTAAACAGATGCAATTTGAGGAGCGTGTACTAATATTCAGTTCCATTTGCTTCTCTCAAGGACACGCCCACAATAGGAGGATATCATGAATATTCGCGTAAGCGCCACCCAGTGGAACTGAATAGTTCAGGAACCGAATATATTGTAGCACCGGCGGCGCCGGCGGGAGAGCACAGTTCTACAGACAGTAGTTAAAAGATTAGTTCACTTTTAAATAAACTTTTCCTGGTAATTTACTCACCCCCATGTCATCCAAGATGTTCATGTCTTTCTTTCTTCAGTCGAAAAGAAATTAAAGTTTTTGATGAAAACATTCCAGGATTTTTCTCCTTATAGTGGACTTCAATGGGCACCAAACAGTTGAAGGTCAAAATTAGTTTCACTGCAGCTTCAAATTGTTCTACACGATCCCAGATGAGAAATAAGGTTCTTATCTAGTGAAACCATCTCTCATTTTCTGAAAAAATTTTAAAATTATATAAGTTTTAACAAGAAATGCTCATCTTGAACTAGCTCTCTTCTTCTTCTCTATTAGAATTCCAGCAGTGTAGACACTGCTAAGCGTAATACTGCCCTCCACAGGTCAAAGTTTGAACTAATTGTTATATATTATTGAACTAGCATATTGCATATAAAAATTAGTTCAAAACATTGGCCTGTGGAGGGCAGTAATACACTTAGCAGTGTCTACACTGCTGGAATGTCTTTAAACGCCTCCGATGTAAAGTTATTCGCTGTCAAAGTGACGCCAAAATGAATGGGAGTCAATGGGATGCTAATGCAAGTGAAGTTCTGCTACAAGACTTCCTTGGGCACTGATCCGTGCACACTATAGAGGCTAATATTGCCCACAACCCATTGCGTATTGGACGAGGACTCAGTTCAGAACTACAAACACGAGTAAAAAGTGTTAAAAAACTACAAAACATGGCGGATATACGCGATCGACGCTGAGAGATTTTAGTGACTAATAATCAGTTTAACCTGATAGAAAATATCTCCGATACGGTAGGAAATTAGCTAAATGAAATGTGAAGGATGTAAGATGATTGACAGGCCAGTTTACGGTGACAGGATGCGACAGAGAGAAAAGACGCGATTGTATGACGTGATAGTATGTCCCAAAGCTTGTCTACTCTTTTGCTACACACTCAAAAGTAATTACTTTTTGTTCACAGAAAGAGTACATACTTTTAGGGCGTAGTAGAAGTTGGCGAATTGGAACGCAGCACAAATGTCCCAATATTCTGCACTCAAACTTGGCATTATCAAGCTACGCCTTTGTTTTGAATAGCCCTCTAGTGACCTCTAGTGGAGAGAATATTTTACACGTTGCACCTTTAAAATGCAGTTAGCTAAAAAAAATATGAGGGCACACGACAGGTGCTGTTTGAAAGAGCATGATGCATCTGTGTTCAATGCATGGCGTGTGTCTCACTAGCTCCGTTTCCATTGGCATATTTTGATTGATCTAATTCTGGATATTTCCAGTTGATAACTTAACCGAAGACATGTGATTAATAATAAGACCACATCAAGAAAAACCCATTGTACTCAGTGATGCTGTGACTGTCCACACGGGAAGTGACGCGTCACAACAAAATGTTCTACTGTAACCGACGCCTCGTTCTATTTTAGATCTTTGAAATATGCGTTGTCTTAGGTAAACCACGCCCTCCTCATTACCCTATAGGGACAAAGTAATGTAAAAATACATAAATGTAAAAATAAAGAAATTAATAAATGTGCAATAAATAAAAATTAATTGAAATTAATCAACTGTATACTACAAGAAATTAATCAACTGTATAATATATATATATATATATATATATATATATATATATATATATATATATATATATATATATATATTTAATATACAAGTTTATTTATTTATTTATTTTTGCTTTTCATATTTCTTTGTATATTTATTTATTTATTTATTTATGTATTTATTTATTTTTAATTTCGGCAGACTTGGGACACTATAAACATTATGTGATGAGGAATAGCCTATGTGATGCACTTAATGTTTCTATGCACTAGAGGGCGCGCTAGTTCACTCGCTCGTATGTTGTGTTGGAGTAACAACAAGGGTCCGTTTGAGAAAGGAGGTTAAGTGAAAACTCTGAGTATGTTAACCCTGAAATGAGGGAAAATCTGGGTTTTCCGTTTCAGAATGGGAGGTATGTCAAACCCGAGAAAGCAGGTTAAGTCAAGCCTGTTACTGAAAGAGAGGTAACTTATACTCACAGTCAGTTACCATGGTAACTTTTTTTCTTCGTTAAACCCAGAGTTTCCTTCGGTCTCCTCCCCCTTTTTAAAGTGCAAGTGATGTTTAAATAGTTCATTCATTTATTCATTCACACTGCAAAAATGCTTTTCTTACTGAGTATATTTTTGTCCTATTTCAAGTACAAATATCTAAAAATTCTTAAATCACGATGGATTTTGCATATAAGAAAATGATATAACATATTTAGTTTTGTTTCTTGGGGGATCTAAATTAAGTGCATTTTACTTAAGTAAAATTATCAATATCTACCAGTTTGGTGATAAAGATAAATGGAAAACAAGATTATTCGGAGTGTCTATTACTAAGTACAAATTTCCTGTGGCTGCAGTGGTGTAGGCAGTAATGTGTGGGGTGCAGAGAATTAACCTGTGATGCAATTAACTGGGTTCGAATCCGCCTTCTGCAAAGCTTGCTATTCTCCTTTTTCCCATCACATCAGAAAGGCATTTAATTTCAATGAAAATGAAGAAAATGTTCTAAAAGTGGAAGTAAATTGCCTAACGAGTGTTTAACAATAATACAATAATTTACAATCTTATTATTGCATCCTGTTAATTATTATTTTCTCCTTCTTTTTTTGCATGTGGGATACCATGAAGAAGTGGCGTAGCCAGAATTTTATTTTTGGGGGGGCCCATCTAAAAATGAGGGGGCCGCTATATATATATATAACACTAATAATGACTACAATGACACTAATTCTTAATTTTTAAGAGAAATGCAAAATCAATCGGTATTTGTTAATAGAATAATGAGACACAAACCTTTACATTTAATCGCGCTTGGTCCCATTTATTATTTATCAAAGTGCATACTACATATACAAACTTTTACTGTCAAAGTGCGCACATTTGTTGAAATACACGTTTATCTCAGATTTCATTAGATAGAATTTATAGAACATGTACGCGTCGCAGAGTTTCATAAGAGGTCATAAAATGTAGTTTGTTAGGGGGGTACGGGGGCATGCTCCCCCGAAAAAATTTAGATTTCCTTGGTGTAGCCTACATATGTGCATTTTTAAGACGTTTAGACCAACAAATTGGATAACAATAGCTTTAAACCATGTCAACAAATACACAGGGCCAGGGACGTGCACAGGGGGGTTGCTCAGGTTGCCCGGGCAACTGCCCATATGCCCTTCTTGACTCACGTTGCCCTTCCGAGGTGGAAAAAAAAAATTTAAAAAAAAATCGTACAATGGATAATTTCACGTAGGCCTAGATTTAAAAAAATAAATAAATAAAAAAATCGCAAAGCCTCATTCACTTCCATATTTGGGCACCCGTACGAAAGTGAAAGTCAGTAGGGGAAGGGCAAACTCTGTTTACGTGGCTGCAGCGCTGCACGCGACCGGCACCTGAGCTGAGCCTGCATGAGCGGCACTAGAAGGAGATTGTCGCGGTTGTCGGGTTAGACGACTTAACGTTGTCGGAAAGGTGAGTAAGGTTATAATCGTTAACGAAAACGAATGAAAAAACGAAAACTAGGTGGGAAAAAACATCATCGTTAACTGAAATAAAAATAAAACTAGGCATTACAAAAAAACGATAACTAACCAAAACTGTAATGTGTGTTTGGCAAAACTAACTAAAATAAAATAAAATTATAGACTAAATGTCCTTAGTTTTCCTCTTTGTCAATGTTTTTCATAGAGCAAACGTTCAGCTTCATTTCATTTCCCTGCGTCTCTCACTCACGCGTCTCTCTCACATACTCGCGCGCGCACAGCCCCACCCCTCCGTGCACACCGCGCCTCCATGAGAACGAGTGTTGGAAGCAAGTTCGCGAAAGGTTGGTATCTCGTGAAAACCTTTACACAATCACACATTAAAAGTGGTATAAAAATATTTTTAATTCTGAATATAATTTTGTCAGTGTGTTAATGTCGACCCGAGAAGCGATTGCTACTTTAGGAAGTTAACTAGAAGCAAGTTTGAGGTAAAATGCACTTGGGTTGTCGATGTCAAAACATTATTTAAGCTGTGATTCCAGTTAGGAATAATTGACGACGGGCCGTTGAATTATTAGAAAAATATTGCACACCTGAGGTGGTGATTCGGTCACGACTCGAAGCGGAGTCAATTCTCAGTCCTTCATATAGCCCTTAATTTTTTTTTTTGGGGGGGGGGGGGGTGCCCTTTTTTTAGGTCAGAGCAACTGCCCCTCAAAATTCCTGTGCACGTCCCTGCACAGGGCAGCTTTAATCGCATTTTTGGCAATTTCATTTTCAAACGACGGTCATTGCTCGTAGTATTGCGCTTTATTTAAGCTATAATAAAGTAATTACGCAGCGCGCGCCGGCGCATTTGCGCATGCAATTCTTGAGTGCGCGCCACGAGCACAGTATAACGACTGATTTGACAGTCGTGTTAATTTTTCTGAGTTTTACCGACATAGCCTGACAACACCTCATCTGACTGCAGTTCACTGTTGTTCAAGTGAAGCTCCCTCGTCGTCACCTATCTTTTCCGCGCTCGTTTGACTTGAGCCTGGCACTGAGACGAAGTCGGAATGCGCGTCTAAAAAGTGTCCCGTTTGTTGTGTCGTAAAGAGACAGTTCTATATAATAAACACAGCATTTTACTTGGCGATGTTTTATTTTTGGTATTTTATATGCTCTGTTGGTGGTTTGTGGAGTAGCATCACCCGGGAGGGATATTTTTTTATCCACACCAGGGATAAAAATAATTCAGCAGAGGCAGGGACACATAGACCAGACCATAAACAATTTATAAATAAATTTTAAACAATAAAACGTTTTGTCATAACCTACAGTAAATTATCCCTACATATTGTTTTGTTTGATTGTGTAATTTGCTTTTTGAATCGTGGAAAAACTGTTATTTCTATTCTAAAAACTACAGATTATCCAGACTCATAACCATTTTGATTACACTCATGCTGATATTGTCTACTATTTGATGATCAGTAGTGGTTCGCTAAATATAATAATTCAATAAGCATTCAGGCTACAATAAGCACTTAACTTTAAATATATATATTAAATAGATAATAAAAATATCTAAAGTTGGCTGTTTTAAAATGATATAATTTCTACACGGAGTTATTATATAAAAAATACTTAATTTCTTTACAATTTATAGGTGTTATTTTACCAGTCAGTTATGCAAGTTTGATGATTAATAGCTTCTAGCAACATCAAATTCAGAAGAGAAGACAATTCTAGAGAAAAAGCATGTTTGATTTACATATAACAAAGTGAGCGCACACACGCAATACCTGAGCAAGAGCAAATAACGCCACGGAAACTGCCTCAAATTAAGTATAATGACGAGAAGAAAGCTGTGTGAGCTGCAGTCAGAGGTTCTTGATTTTCTAACGACTTTTTATTGGTTAAAATGAATGGAGAGTTAGGAGTCCGAGCACCCACCGGATTTCACTGCATTGACATGCGCGTCTTGGAAACGGGAAGCCTTTTTGGGAGGAAACAGAGCCGGCCCGTTATATAGGCAGTATAGGCAAATGCTAAGGGCGCAATCTCGCTAGGGGCGCCAAAGAGGCTGGATGCGTGGACAGGGGAGGATCTACCGGGGTTATCACAAAATTATCACAGAATAAAATAAGCAGTGTTTCAAGTACTGCTTTTCAGGAGCGGCACTTCAATATGATGACTAAATAAATTGCGTAACGCAAAGTAATGGCAAGAAAGCACGTCTTTCAGTAAACTGTGCATGATGGTTGCACGCAGCGCGCCCAGTGTGATTCATTAACAAATGACTCTTATGAACCGATTCATTGAGAGTCAAAAACACAGCGCAGCCAAGTTAACTTACGATTTTTTTTCCATATTTGTACGTGAATCGGAAATTACTGCTTCCCGGCTAACTCGGAAGTCCTGTGAGAAATGTAGTCCCATCCGAATATGTCTGAGATTAATTTTCGTATTTTTTTGGCGAGCTGATTCAGCGACCGCCCGCTCCACTTTCATCATGGATAAAGGTAGCCTATTTTTGCCATCCGACGAACCAATAACATGAAATCAATACGGAGATCCCGATGATCCGATCACAGAAACTAATAGCAGAGATGGGGTAAGAATCTAAACGTATTTTATTTTTTCCTCGATTGCTAACACATTATAAGTGATTCAGTTGGTCCAGTTTCCCAAACCATTCGTTAATTTATCAAAACAAAGAGACATTTCTCAAAACATTTAACAATGAAAATATTAGGTATTAAAACTGATGACACACACCAGTCAAAATCTGACAGAAAGCTGAAAGAATAATTTACAGGGGTTTTAAACTTAAAACAGTACCATGTAGGCTACTTTAGATGAGGGAAATTTCACGTTGTGATTGTCAACTTTCTTTGTAACCATTTGTTATATATGTACTGTATTTTTTGCAGCGCTGAGAAATGATTGCCTAGGGATATAGTCTTGTGTCAGAAGACCAATACACTACTGTATACTGTAATGAAATTTAGCCAAATGTGCAGAGGATGCTGAATTTACTTTTACTGCAATTGACAGTTTACTGTAATTTGGTGCATACCAAGTTCATACTTATTTTTCTCATGCTTTTCATCTACTGCAAGATCAATTTATAATAGTAAAATGAAAAAGAGGTATTTTTGTTACAGTGTTATATGAATTGATCTCACTAGTGTTCACTGGGCAGTGCAGTAGTCTGTGTATTTGTTATGTTTTGTGTGTCATCTGATGTCAAAGTTTGATTTTGTCAGACAAGAATAAGTTTTTGACTAGAACATTTTATTTTGACCTGGACATTTGAAGTTTGTGCAAGTTGGTGTATAGTTTTGATATTGTATTTTGCTGTGAGAAAATGTTGAATTGTTTCATGAATTGTACATTAGCAATCAAGAAAAACAATAGAGACTGAAAAGTTTGAAGGACAAATTTAGGTTGGCTTGTCATAAACCCAACTTCAAGTCTTGTTTAAAAAATGTATGAACTTTGGTCAGTTAGTCCAGAATATATGTTCTGGATGATTGCTAAAGTGTTGCTAGGAGATTCTGGGTGGTTGCTAGGCTCTTACTATGCAGTTGCTGGGGTGTTGCTAGAGTATGTAGTTGATAGGATGTTCTGGGTGAACACACACAGACATTCCCACCTTTGTTAATAACAGAAACTCAAAAATTGTTCTGTTGCTCTTGGACTAAAATGTGATTTATACCATTGAAGTAGCCTGTGTAATATTGATAAAACTGCTCATCTCCTTTAGTGATACAAGTTCTGACTCATTTAGAAGTTTTTCGTATAGTTTATTTACTTGGTGACAAGATGGATATTGAAATTTTTTTATTTAATAATTTTAAACAGTATATGGATACTTTCTGGTAATGCAATGTTTGTAAACAAAATTGTGTATGTAAGGCTATAAATCTCCAAAAATTATGCATGAGTGCTTGCTTTGGTATTGCCACCCCTCATAGACCTCATGCCACCCCTTTGCCACCCTATAAATAATATTCTAGATTCGCCCCTTTGGATAAATCGCAATATAAGGGGGCGCCAAAAAAATCTTGCCTAGGGCGCCAAAGAGACTAGGGCCGGCACTGGGAGGAAACGCAAAGTTTTACGCAAAAGATTTGAAAAAATAAATAAATAAATAAATAAATAAATAAATTCCTTGCACCAATTTTTTTCCACCAGCACGTAGATCAGGAACAAGGCCAAGGGTGTGTTTCTCAAATGGAAAAATGTAACCCCTAAAGGCACATCATTCTGCTGTGAAGTTTCACAAGCTATAAACAACTGAACTATCACTAAATTTTGTCCCATACAATTCCAGCAAATGTAAATGTTAGTTTTCTGTTTAAGAATAGTTTTTCAACTGAGTAGATGAATTTGACAATTCCTTATTGTGATTAACAATTCCTTATTGTGATTAATAAAATATTAACTTTTATATTTTTATAGTTCTTTGTACCACAGCCATACTTCTGTACTGTATGTCATAGTATTCTTTTGAAAAGTCATTATTTAATGAGCTATAATGTACTATGACTATGTCACTGTTTAATTGCTTTAAGTAGTAGGTTAGACATTTACTCACAATGCCAACATTGTCATCTCAAAAATGAGTTATGCCATAATATAAAAATAATTTGTTTGAAAAGTCATATTCTTTAATGAGCCATAAAGTGACAAAACACTGATGGAACCTTTAGAATTGATACTGTCTTGCTTTCATAGCAGAGCTCAGATTTATTTTTCTTGCCATACCAACATTTTCTATCCCATATTTTCTTCCCAAATATTGTGAGATATGAAGTTGCATTTGCTCAGAGACAGAAATGGGGCTTGCATATGACTGTGTTAGCCTGTTGCTTCTCTGAAAGTGCTTTTTGAGTCTTAAAAGCCGTAGGGCTTAGCTTCTGTGGCATAATATTCCTGTGAATATTAGTCATATTACTTAATGAGCCATATTGTGCTCTGACATCTCATAACTTGTTGAAGCATCTCTTTAATAACAAGTCTCAGCAGTAACCCACCTCACAAAAATGTATTCTAAGAACGTTTGCTAATGTTCTTATTAAGTTATGAAAATGTTATTTCTGAATCCAGTTTTTGACATTTAAAAAAAAAAAAATGTTATGCGCATGTTAAGGAAACATTCCATATTAACATTTTGCAAACGTTATTGGAATGTTCCTTTTGAATGTTCTCTGAAGTAGTAACATTTAAAAAATGATGAACATGCATCTAAAATGTTTCAGGAAAAGAAGTTCCATGAACGATGTATAAATGTTTTTGTGCTAATCTTTTGGGAACATTATTAAAGACCAGATAACCTTGAACAAATGTTCTATTAATGTTACTGGAAGAATGTTTGTTCATAACGTTGAGAGAACATTGCCAGAACATGAGCTAAAGTTCTGAGAGTGTTCCCCGTTAGCTGGGAAGGTGTGAAATGGAATATATATTTACAAAAAAAATTACCAAGCTTTTATTTTGCAACAATAGCTGTAAACTTCTACACACCTTTGCTGGAAAACGACAGCATACTGTGTGAAACATCTGATAATATTCTAACTAGAACTATCAAGATTATCACATTTCAATATTCCAATATGACTTGAGTAAAAACCTTAAAGTAACTGATTTTAACAGTACTTAAGTATTTTACTCATACTGAATGTAGGCTCAAAGATGCACTAGTCCTCAACACCTGAGAGACATAACGGTGAAAATAAGAAGCAAATGATTTGTAAAATGAGAAATAGTTTATTTTGAACACCTTAATACTGCAATAAATCAAGGTCGACGCAACAACCTTTTAAACGTTTACAAACCCTCAGGTCTCAAGTCAAGTTCACAAAAAGGCCATAAGTAAACCAATATACATCACATAAGTCTTGTCAATATACCAGATAAATAGAATAATGTGAAGTAAAATCAAATAGTCAATGAGGCCGAAATCAGCACATCTAGTGCAAGTAGACATTACCAGCTGCAGTCATGACCTCATATCCTAAACCAAACACCTGCGATCCAGAAACTACCTTGCATTTACATAAAGTAGACTTGCTGACAACAAAAACACACAAGATATAGTACCTTCACTGCCCTTAGATGGCGATATCGCTTCTTTATATCAGAAACAAACTTCTGCAGAAAAAGTTAGGTGCCATACAAAATGTAATAACTGCATTACTCATCACAAACAAACTGGAGTAAAAAGTACATTTACTTGCTCAAAAATGTAGTCAAGTAGAGAGTAAAAGTTGTAAAAGTCAGAAGTCAGATAAATCCCATCACATAGAAACTCTTTCACCCATTATCACAAAGAGACTGTGTCTGTACCCCGAATTATAAAATACAAAAAACTTCCAAACCCATTTAAGGGTAAAAATTTAATTGATGTTCAACAGAGATAATACTGATGAACAAATGATAAAGCTTGGGTTGCTGAATATTAGATCCCTTTCTTCAAAATCACTTATTGTAAATTATATTATCACAGCAGAGCGATGACATCTCAGATCATCATCTAGTCTTGTGTGTACTACATTTAGCCAAGGCTTAAAGAATGCTCTCAATGAAACATGCAGAACGGTTATTTTGTGTGTTCATGACCTCAAGGCTAGATTACTCTAATGCTCTACTGGGTGGTTGTTCCGCTCGCTTGATAAATAAACTACAGTTGGTCCAAAATGCAGCAGCTAGAGTTCTTACTAGAACCAGGAAGTATGACCATATTAGCCCAGTTCTGTCAACACTGCATTCTCCCTATTAAACATCGTATAAATTTTAAAATCTTGCTAATCCCTTACAAAGCACTAAATGGTTTAGCTCCCTAGTATCTGAGTGAGCTCTTAACACATTATAGTCCTTCACGTCAATTGCGATATCAGAATTCAGGCCAATTAATACCGCAGGCAGTAGATCCTTCTCCTATTTGGCACCTGAACTATTTGGAACAATCTTCCTAGCATTTTTCAGGAAGGAGACACACTGTGTCTGTTTAAATCTAGACTAAAAACGCATCTCTTTACCCTGGCATACACATAACACATTATCAATTTAGATTTTCAAATCTGTAAAAGGATTGATAGGCTGCATAAATTAGGTCAGCCGGAACCGTGAATACTTCCATCTATGCTAATATTAGTCTTTCATTTTATCCCGAGGTTTATCATAATCATTCACTGTTTGCTGTTCGCCAGAGGAGAACTGGCCCCCTGACTGAGCCTGGTTTCTCCCAAGGTTTTTTTTACTCTATTCTTATCACTGTTTTGTCATCTGATATCACCTGATGGAGTTTGGGTTCCTTGCTACTGTCGTCTCTGGCTTGCTTAGTTGGGGACACTTGATATTCAACAATGTTTTTGATCTGCCTGCATTGACACCATTGTATGCAAACAGAACTGAGCTGGATGATGACATTACTGTTTTCTCCAGTGCTGATATATAGATAAATTAACTAATTATTGATTATTTATAACCGAATTAATCAATACTGAATTATTCACCAGTTATCGCTGTAAAGCTGCTTTGACACAATCTGTATTGTAAAAAGTGCTATATAAATAAAGGTGACTTGACTTTTGAATGTTCTCTAAAGTAGTAACATTTAAAAAATGATGAACATCCAGCTAAAATGTTTCAGGAAAAGAGTTCCATGAACAATGCATAAATAATGTTTTTGTGTTTTGGGAACATTATTTAAGACTAGATAACCTTGAATGAATGTTCTATTAATGTTACTGGAAGAATGTTTGTTCATAACATTGAGAGAACCTTGCCAGAACATTAGCTAAAGTTCTGAGAGTGTTCCCTGTTAGCTGGGAAGGTGTGAAATGGAATATATATTACAAAAACCATTACCAGGCTTTTAGTTTGCAACAATAGCTGTAAACTTCTACACACCTTTGCTGGAAAATGACAACATACTGTGCGAAACATCTGATAATATTCTAACCGATACTATCAAGATTATCACATTTCAACAAATAACTACCTGAAACTCTCTGAATATACTTTGCTAAAAGTTCTGTTTTTCCCCCTCTCTGTTCTGCCGCAGGTACTTGGAAGGAAAAAGATAAGATTTCCACTTGAGACATCCAGTCTTTCTCACAGCAAGAGTTCATTTCATTTTCCTGTCTTATAGGATGTGTTTGATGTCTGAGGCCCATATTTTTCCACATACAAATAGTATACTTTTCAGTCATGCATTAGTATTAGACTTGTCAATGTCGGAATTTCCTCTTTTCCTATAGAAAATAATAGATAATATGTTATTTTTATTTATTTATTTATTTTTATGCAGGCAAACTAAATGTTCTCTAATTTACTCATCTGCTCCCACTAGTTATTCATTCTTGTCTATACATGATAAGATTCTTTACAGGTAGAAAGCATTGCATGCATATTCCGAGCAGTCTATGTTCTTCAAAAAGGGAATTGTGGAAAAGCTGCATAATTTCCCCCCTCTTCTAAACCAATCAGCATTGCTGTGGTATGAGTCACTCCCACACCTGCATGCCCTTTTTTGACAAAGAGGGAGGGGTTGTTTCTCAGACCGGACAGTGAAATGGTGGCTGCTTGTACATAAGCAGCAGCAACATCAGGAACTGAACAGCTGCAGACGCATTTAAAGGTAAGATTTGTAGCTTAGAACATTCTCCTGCTTACACATTTATTTTTTATTCATATTATTGAATAATTCCTTATTTTACATAAACATGAGTCAATACTTCCCGTGAGCTTCCTTTCTGATAGCACTAATACATGTAAATAAAATGTTATACTATATAAATTTTGTAAGTTTAACTTTAATATTTTAGTCCCTGGCATGAAAGTTTAATTTGATACTTATTTGGGAAAAAGTTCTAGTTGATTATTACCACTCTGGACATGGCAGATTCAGAACTGGACGGCAACATTTTATAGTCATAGAAATGCTTTATTCCAAATCAATCAGTTTGGGACCCTCTAGATATGTTATGTATGTTGCTAATCTAACTTAATACTGAAAGATCTAATATGCATAAAAATGCAAAACACAAATATTAAGTAAAATAGTCCATTTTGTAGTTTTACATTAAACTATTTGATAATTATGACTTAGTATTTCATTGTATTGAGAAAGTTTCTCATAATAATGACTTAACATCTCATAATAACAAGAAACTTTACCGTAAAAATGAGATACATATACTCATGCGCAAAGCGGAGCAGAAGGGCGTGGCACGCTAGCGACATCAGCTGGTCAAATGCGAGAACTCCGCAACCATAGCACATTCTGCAAAAGTGTAATACATATTATATCATTAGGCTAAATAAATAACATTATTGATAAATTATCAGTAGCCTATATGAGACGGGATAGTCTTCATTTGTAACATTCATTTGTATGTTTGTGTATGAAGAAGCAGAAACACAAGTGGTGAACAATGGATTTCAAACAGAGTAATGCACAGCAAATTGCCCAGTGTTCATTTAACTCCACAAGTGTACATTTTACACTTCTCTGGTGTATATATAGGTCCCACCAGCCTGGTTTTTAAGTAACACTTTCAAAAGTGTTGAATATATACCCCTCGACAGTGTACATTTTTTTTACACCAAAAGTTTACAATATACTCGAGTGTACACTGTGTGTTACTCTCTGCAAGAGTGTATTATACACCAATTCAAAAGGTTATTTTTTACACTGACGGGGTAAGAACATTTCTAAAATTCACCATTGTTCACCATTTTGAATATATATATAGGCCACAAAGAAATGCAACTCATGTTGCCTCAATTAGTACAGCATGCATAAAAACAGTGTAACAGCATTAAAAGAGCAAATCACATACATTTTTAGGTCTGTATGAATTTGTCATTTGTGCAATTTATATTACTGAATGACAACATACACACTTAAACGTTTGTATTGCATAGTATTAAAATATTAAAAGTACAATCTACAAGGAACAGACATATTCGAAGACCTGAGCACTAAAGCACATGTAATGGAACAATATAAAGGTCATTTTGAAAAGTTCAAAGGCTGAGAGAGGACTTAGCCCTGCAGTCTCAGAGCCGCTCATCCACAGCAATGTAGTAGTCATAGATGCCACTCTTCAAAGTGCCAACTGCCAAGATGTAGGGCTGTGTTGTCTGTTTTAATCCAAGGACTTCTTCAAAACTGCAACAAGACTCAAAACAGAAAAAAAAACATTCATGTTTACATTAATGTACGCACCTACACATTAACAAACATTTCTAGGCATGACATGCAGTTCGACATAACATTAAGAGTAAGCATACCTTGTGAAATCTTACTACGCGATCCAAAGCTTCATGCACACTGATCTTGACAAACTTCTTATTTCCACTAGAAGGTGGTGGCAGGAGGTAGACCAAGCAATAACAGGGAAGACATATCACTGTCCCAGTCTAAATTCAAAAAAGAAAACGCAAACCTTAACAAATCTATATAATCGTATACCAATATACATACGCTATTTTATATACAGATAAAATTATCCTTGCTCTTGATTAGAATACATAATGAACTGCCTGTACCTCCTTGATTGTTGCAGTGTTCTGCAGACTGAATCAGACAACTCAAAAGCAGTGACCGGGTGAGGTTTTTGGCTTCTTGAATGATTTTTTTGCTTCAGAGTCCCACTTCTCCAGAAGTTTAGATGCAGTCTCCACTCCAAATAGTAACTCAAAGTCTTGAAGCAACTAAAGTTGTATACAGTTAAATGCAAGAAAATAATCAGTTACATTACCAAGTGCTGCAGCTAAACAGTCCATTCAATTTTGAATAACAACAACCTATTGTGTGCAACACTTACAAGTCCTTTTGTGTCAAGAAACCTTGGAAATAAGGAAAGAACAGATGAAGAGTAAAATAGAGAACTCACATAGCCTTTTCTGGGATAGGGATCCTTGAGACAGGGAAACAGAGTCACAATCCCAACTGCATATTTAACTCTGATCTTCTTAGGTGGAATACTCCTAAGTAAACAAAAATAAAGCTACATTGTTACATTTGGTAATTAAGTGTGCTTAATTGAGTAGTTTGAATGGTTATTCACACACTGTATTGTCAAAATATTTAAACAGAGGAAAGGGAACAACATACCAATTATCAATCATGTCTCAAACTAATGTGTTCACAAGAATCCGTCTTGTGGAATCTGTGATTTTCCCAGTTGTTTTGTATTCCCAAAATATTTGTATCTTCTCCCCAACAGGCTTTTTTTTCTAAAACACTCTTCACAAGCTTAAAAAAAAAACAAAAAGAAAAATTGTTAAATCATCTAAGAAAACAACATTGACATTTTAGTAGGATTGCGACGAGCCTGCAACCCCACAAGTTCATCGGCAAGTGACATGTATATAGCAAAAGCACATACCTCCTTTGTGGACTTCAGCTCTGCTTTTAACACCATCTGCCATTACTCCTCCAGCCCAAACTAACTCAGCTCTCCGTGCCCACCTCTGTCTGTCAGTGGATCACCAGCTTCCTGACAGACAGGCAGCAGCTAGTGAGGCTGGGAAAATTCTCATCCAGCACCCTCACCATCAGCACCGGTGCCCCTCAGGGCTGTGTCCTCTCCCCACTGCTCTTCTCCCTGTACACCAACGACTGCACCTCTAAAGACCTCTCTGTCAAGCTCCTGAAGTTTGCGGATGACACCACACTGATCGGCCTCATCCAGGACGGTGACGAGTCTGCTTTCTGACTGGAGGTTGAACAGCTGGCTGTCTGGTGCAGTCTTACCAACCTGGAGCTCAACACGCTCAAGACAGTGGAGATGATCGTGGACTTCAGGAGAAACCCCCCTGCTCTCCCCCCACTCACCATCATGAACAGCACTGTGGCAGCAGTGGAGTCATTCAGGTTCCTGGGCACCATCTCCCAGGACCTGAAGTGGGACAACCACATCGAGTCCATTGTGAAAAAGGCAGAGGTTGTACTTCCTTCGCCAGCTGAGGAAGTTCAACCTACCACAGGAGCTGCTGAATCAGTTCTACTCTTCCATCATCGAATCCATTCTCTGCACTTCAATTACCGTCTGGTTCAGCTCAGCTACCAAATCTGACCTCAGAAGACTACAGAGGGTAGTCCGGTCTGCTGAGCGAATCATTGGCACAACCCTCCCCACTCTTTAAGAACTGTACTTAGCCAGAGTGAGAAAAAGGGCAAAGAAGATCACTCTGGACCCCTCACATCCAGCACACTCCCTCTTTGAACTGTTGCCATCCGGTCGACGCTACAGAGCTCTGAGCACCAGAACGATCAGACACAGGAACAGTTTCTTCCCTCAAGCAATTAATTTCATGAACACTTGACAAACACGGAGCACACAACACTATTACACAATATTTACTTAAAACACTTATTTATATCTCAATTTGCACACAAAACTGTACATACAATTGTCTATAATATATATTGTTTTTTGCTTTTTTTGCACTTTGTCTATCTTGTAAATTTGTATATTATTATTTTATTCTTTTTATTATGTGTCTTGTCTTGTCGCTGTTACTCTGTTGCACTGTGGAGCTTCTGTCAATAAAACAAATTCCTAGTATGTGTAAAAAACATACCTGGCAATAAAGCTCTTTCTGATTCTGATTCTGAGAAAAGACCAGGGCTGCGTTCCAGTTCGGTTTTTAAATGCCCTTCTCTCGCTAACTTCACTCGGTCTCGTTGACTCAGATGCACGTCATTGCTTACGTTGCATGAGTGCCCACTTCTGGCGGAACCTTTGTATGGGCTGAACTGGAACGTCCTAAGCCCTTGATCACTTGGAATCCGCAATGGAGCTAATTTATTATTTATTTTTTCCCCTTACAAAATTACAGCATTCTATATGTATATATGTGTGTTTTAAATGTTTAAAAAATAATTAATATATCAGAGTTGTTTGTGGTGGGGTGAATTAAACGCGATATGCGGTGACGTCACAATCGTGTTGCATTGTGGGTTATGGAGCTGCCTGAAGTGTACATATGAAGTAGACTCGCTCCCTCGTTCCAAATCGAGGGAGCGAGGGTCTGTCCATATAAACTTCCCTCGTCCACTTCACGAAGTTGAATGCACTTCAAAATGGCGGCAGGGATTCCCCCGAGGGGAAGTGTTTAGGGAAGTTCGCGAGTGCGTGTCTAAAACCGAACTGGAACGCAGCCCAGAACTGTGTGCTTGCGCTTCAAGCGCGGTTACTTCGGTAAAGTTGGATATTTGCACATTCGGACTTCTGATAAATTAAGACTTTCCAATAAATGTGCAATAAATTAATGTTTGCGAATTTTAAGCAGCGACATTATACTGACAACCAACGATTGTCAACTTACAACATTTTTCACAGTCGATCAAAATAGGCAAGTATTGTTTTAATGCCGTATTTACTTGTGAATGTCCACTGAATGTCCAATGTAGTGTGATTAACAAGGCTATTGAATACGGATGTCCGAATGTACGAATATAAAACCAACTTTACCGAAGTAGCGCGGTTCTCCTTTCTTTCAAATGACCAACACGACGACTGAAATGTCCCGTATGTAAAATAAACACCGAGCCAGTGTAGATCTTCACGCCCAAAGTTCCTATAAAACGTAATTAAACCAATCAAAAAATAAAGCCATATGTATACAATAAATAACGCAGTTCTAATGTTTTGAAATTTCAGATTTCACTAAAAATATAGTTACAATATACAGCCTGCTAGGCTATTAATGTGACTCACTAAAGCTAGTTTACGTTCCGTTTCACGGAAACAGAACTTATTAAAATGAACTCTGCATATCAATTAAATATATGTAGTTGAAGTTGTATTAAAACAAAATGTTAAAAGTGACGATTCTAAATCTTACCTTTGTGTTTTGCTTTCAATCGCACGATTCCACCAAAAGAGCCGCCATTTTTTCCAAACAGGGTAAATTGTCAAATGCGGACTGCATTGTCTCAATTACTTCAAGTTCGTACAATTAACACTGGACAGGAGCCTGGAAGTGCAACACCAAAATATCACACCACTTGGGGGCAGTAAATGTACACTTTTATTTGAACACTGTAACACCATAAGACCTTACACTGAATGAGTTTAGACCTTTATGAGTTTCTCATAATAATGAGAAACTTTCTCGTAATAATGACATTCTTTAGCAGAGTTGGATATGTAGGTGTGCTGTTAGGCTAACAGCGTATCATGAAAAAGTTAATTTTTTTATTGTAAATTATTTTTAAAAATGAAACTTTCATATATTCTAGATAGCATAAAGCATTCTAGAAGCATAAAGTGCTCCAAAATCTCCTGGAAGATGGCTGCATTGACTTTGCACTTGATAGAACACAATGGACCAACACCAGCAGACGTCACGCCCCCCCACCCCCCAAATCATTACTGACTTCAGAAACTTAACACTAGACTTCAAGCAGCTTGGATTCTGTGCCTCTCCAGTCTTCCCTCAGACTCTGGGACCATGATTTCAACATGAAATGCAAAATTTACTTTTATCTGAAAAGAGGACTTTCGACCACTGTTCACTGTCCAGTTCTTTTTCTCCTTAGCCCAGGTAAGATGCTTCTGACGTTGTTTCTGTTTCAGAAGTGGCTTGGTAGTCCTTTTCCTGAAGATGTCTGAGCGTGGTGACTCTTGATGCGCTGACTCTGGCTTCATTTGACTCATTGTGAAGTTCTCCCAAGTGTTTGAATCAGCTATACTTAACAGTATTCTCAAGCTTGTGGTCATCCCTGTTGCGTGTGCACCTTTGCCTACCCAATTTCTTCCTTCTAGTCAACTTTGCATTTAATATGCTTTGATACATCACTCTGTGAACAGCCACCACATTCAGTAATGACCATCTGTGAGTTACTCTCTTTGTGGAGGGTGTCAATGATTGTCTCCTGGACCATTGCCAAGTCAGCAGTCTTCCCCATTAGTGTGGTTTCAAAGAACAAGAGATACCCGGAATTTATACTGTAGGGATGGTCATTTAATGAAACTCAAATGTAAATATTCTAATATTTTGAGATACTGGATTTTGGACTTTCATTAGCTGTACACTCTAATCAACAAATAAAAAAAAACAAAACAAAAAAAACTTTTGAAATGTTTTACTTTACATGTAGGGAATCTAGTATAAATGAAAGTTTCATTTTTTTAAATAATTTACAATAAAAAAAAAAAGAACTTTTTCACAATATTCTAATTATATGACCAGCACCTGTAAGTCATTATTAAGAGAAACTTTCTCGTTATTATGAGATGTAAAGTCATTATTACGAGAAAGTTTCTCATTATTCTGACATAAGTCATTATTATGAGAAACTTTCTCAATGAGATACTAAGTCATAATTATGAGAAAGTTTCTCATTATTATGACTTACAGAATTATTTTTTTTACTCAACTGTGGTGGAAACGGGCTTCCATAGTTTTCAGTATTAAATGAAAGTTTAAATTTAAATTATAAATTTATACTCAATATAAAATAGCAGTATAAATTTACTCAAACAGAAGAAAATTCCACAAAGCATCTCTCTATTTTGACACTGCAAGTTCAGGTTCAAAATAGAGAAATGTGCATAGTTTCTTGTTTTTATGACATAAATCATTATCTTGAGCAAAATAAGCAAGCTAACATTAAGTAGGCCTACAATGTATATCTTTTATTTTGAATAAATACAAATGTAGTTTACATATTTTAGTTTGTCCAGAGATTTTAAGCACCATTTTTGAAGAGTGTGCATGTGTGCTCTGGTATGTAAAAACAAGCCTGTGAATCTGGAAATAAATCTAAATAAATGAGAAAAATGAAAATTATAAGTAAAAACACGATTTATAAGAAAAAAATCTTGCATTAATACGGATTCATCTAAAGAGGCTATTACTCCACCACCTGTGTGACATAATTCACCAACATGGCTGGCTATCAAGAGCAGCGCAAATTCACGTAGCAAATTCAATACAAACAAGCAGAGCTGATGATAATTTGGTACGTGTGATGTAACAGCAAAGGTGCAAAATGGCTCAAGACATGCTTTGAGTGTTAAATAATGCTGCAAAACCAGTAAATCGACTCACTTCAACCCTTAGTAAACATTGCATTATTAATTTAAATACTCTCCTACCATAAATATTGCATCTAAAAAGGCAAACTCTTACAAGTGTAGGCTATATGCAATAAGGCCAGCTGCAAAAATAATTGTCCATGCCAAGTCTTTGGTAATCCTGACAGTATTTTATAGCAAGAGGGTTTGTGTTGTAAATCTGGCCCTTGGTATTTATATTTACAATTAAACCCAAAGGAAGCATGCCAGTTTCAAACTTCAATGTTGCAGAAGTATTGACATTTTTATACTGTACTGTTTTTATTAAAAACATGTTTCCCTTTCATTTCAGATTCAGACAAGATTGAAAGACTGAGAGCCAAAGTCCAAGATTCAGACCCATCAATGGCAGAAAAACAGCAGATCAAAGAGACTGTGGTCAAAGTACTGTTCTGTGTGGAGAACGTCTCCTCCTTCGCCTCTTCCATAAATCCTCTCTTCGGGATTGTGACTTCAGTGGTCGGGGACATCGGGAAAGGCCTCGAGGATGAGGAGGACCATGAGATGCACAATGACTTCAAGCAGATCCACGAAAAGCTGGAAGCCATCTCAGAGAAGAACAAGAAGGTGCTCCAACAGATCCGCATGAATGAGATCAAAGAGAATTATGGCAAATATGAGATGACCATCAATTATTTGTACAAAAACTTCAACACCATGGTGGAAAAAGTAAAGCAGGACCCTAATAACTCAAAACACCACATGCAGAAGTTTGTGGAGCTCTACAGGAGCGAAGGAAGCGACAGGAGCTTAGATGTGTTTTATGATGGTGTGATGGGCACCTCTCTGTTTGGGAGGTCCATCCTAAAAGTGTACCTGGAGAACTGTAATGGGGACAAAAAGGTGATGGAGGCCCACTGCTCTCACTTGGCCCACCTGTTTTACACCGGTCTTATGACGCTGATTGCCTTCAAAGCTATCACTGAAGATGACGAAGATGAATTGAAAGATAAATGGGGCAAGAGGTTTGATAAGATTCAAGCAGAGATGCAAAAAGTTCTGAACCAATAAAGTTATGTCATAAGCAATCTTGAATCAGAAA